>NC_056750.1:830852343-830879843 GCF_019279795.1 Protopterus annectens | reverse complement strand
CCCCCTTCACTTCTCCCTAAATATGCTTCAGGATATGGATTTGCAAGATTTTGCCATGAAGATATAAAAAGGTTGCTTTGAAAAGGAAGAAATGAGGTGATAATGCATTGTAATGACTAGCTGCTCCCTAGATGTGTACAAGCACTTCTTTCACTGTGAGGGTATACTATACCAGAATGGATTGTGGAGAGGGAATTCATGGAGGCCTTAACAGAGGAATAAATCGGCTGAAGAAATGGTAAAGGAAGAATGAGGGATGATAGGAGATAGAATGTTCAAATACAGTAAAAGAGCATACTAGACAGGCAATTTTATTTCTATTTGCTATAAAACAAATGTAATGTGAAGTAATGATATAAAAAGAAAAGTGAAGTAATAAGATGTTGCCAGTAGTTTATTCAAATGATACGGCATGTGGTGATTATGAGCAAGGGATTGCAGTTTTGTAAAAAATAAAAAAAAAAACAGTTTATTATATAACTGAATTTAGGTTGTTGTAGTGACATCTGCAAAATAATGCATATTTATGTATCAAACACCATTTCTGTGGAAGAACATGAATGCCAAAGTGAGACAGAATTGTTAAACAAAATGGAAAGACAAACAAACACTGAAACACTATTTAGTGAACAGAATCAGATAAGCACTTTCATCTTAAACAATATAAAGACTGCATCAGGCAACTTCACATTGAAAAAACATATGCTTTTAAAATCAAACTCAAATCACATTACAGCTTTTGAACAGAACACCTTAAAGAAATATTGCACCAATATGACAGAACTGAATACATTTATAAAGACTGGCTAAAACATACAAATGCATCATTTAAGACATTCATTAATATAAAATGCCTTATACTTTCTAATTGTTAAAATATACTCATGTATGCTCTTAATTTTGTAAGACAGACTATAGAGAATACTTAATTTAAGCCCAGTAAAAAGCCCACATTCAAGCAGATCTGCCAAAACAATTCTTTTTTTCTCCAGAATCAAATCTCATGGTCCCCTCTTGGATTGAAATCTACCTTTTCCAAAATTGTAAACTTACAAGTGTGGTCCAGGTGGTTATTAATATGTTTCCATAATGCATTATTCCCTTTATTTTTCCTAATCATAGGATCATAGGCGGTTACTAGGTTAATGGCCCTATGGCAGTTACAGTCCTAGCCAAGAATAACCCCTGTTCACAAGAATATCAAGGTATTAAGTGGAACTAAGTCAATAATTACTGTCCCTGTTCAAGAGGGACACGGGTGAAACTCCTGGGGTCAATTTGTGGTTTTTGCATCCAGTCATCCAAATTATGCTTAAATAGGGTCAGTGAGGGGGTTTGCTTCACCTGAATTAGAAGTTTTTTCTAGAAGAGAAGTAACCTCTGTCTCTCCATCAAGTCCTGTTGATGCCACATACTAGGCTGAGTTCCCTACAGCGAGGGCATTTTATGCCATTTGATTTACGAATGTGCAGCATTTCCATTAAAGCAGGATCTGAAATTTCTTTATATGCTAGGCAGAGGTCACCCCTGAGAAGTCTGTAAGACAGAGAGTATAGTGACAGTGATTTCAGTCTGTGAATGTATAACATGCTGAAGACCCTGAAATTTTTTTGTAAGAAACCTTTGAGGTCTTTCCAGTTGCTGCAGGTGCCTAGTAAGGTACATACCAAAGGTAGCATTGTACTCTATTACTGGCCTGATGAGTGAGGAGTGCAGGGGGGGTACAACCTCTTTTGTTCTGGATGCAATGCCCTCACTTATGAGGTGGGTGATGTAAAAAGCCTTTCTTACTGTGGAGATGTGGTGGTCAAAAGAAAGTTGCTGTGAACCTGTGTTCCCAAATCTTTCACCAATGATTACATGCTTAGGGTATTGTTATTAATGTGGTAATCTGCTGGGACATTGCCCTTGCTGAAGGGGAGGATAATGCATTTTATTGCATTGAGTTTTACCCCATGACTTTGGCACCAGTTGTTTGTCTGTATAAGTCCCTCTTTTAGGATGTTGACATTATCTGGGGACTTGATGACTGCACCCAGTTTACAATCATCAGCAAACTTTTGTTTTTCCCTGCACATCCGAGAAGCAGATTCCTAACAATAGGGGCCCCAGCACCAATCCCTGTGGAACACCACTGGTTACGGGTCTGCTGATGGAGGTAGAGTCCCCTATTTTGATTGTGTGTGCTCTATCGGTGAGCCAGTTTGCATCTCACCTGACAATATACTGGTTGGGCTCCAGCTGGGTGAGTTTATAAATGATGCCTGAGTGGGGAGTAGTGTCAAAGGCCTTGGCCAGGTCTGGTAGGCCATATGCACAGATTTGCCTTCATCCAAGACGTTGATGACTGTCTCAAAGAAGTCTACCAAGTTCAAGAGGCAGGATCTCCCTTTAATGAAGCCAGACTTGGTCAGGTTGAGCATTTGGAGGTCTCTTATATCTTCGTTGATCAGGTCCATGATTATTCTTTCCATAGCCTTCCAGATTAGGATGGTCAGGCTTATGGGGCTATAGTTCCCAGGGTCAGTAGAGTCGCCTTCTTTATGTAACAGGGTGATGGTTGCTGTTTTCCATTCAACAGGTACAAAACCTGTACTTAGACTGTGGTTAAAAAGAGCACCCAGCGCTTCAGCAAATTCCTGTTTTAATCCATTACCCTTGGATATTATCAGGTCCCACAGAGGCTGTGTTTTTTGGATTTAGAGAGAGTGTTTATGACCTGCTCCTTGGAGATACTAGGTGGAGAGCAGGTGGTAGGGATGCTTTGGGGGATATGTGGCGAGGATACTGGGGAGAAGTTTTCACTGAACCTGCCTAGCAGGTTGGCTATTTTTATGGGTTCAGTGTATGGAGATGCCTTTAACATCCAGTTCTGTGCAGATCTGGGTTTTTCCTTTAAGGTTTCTGACATTGCTAAAGAAGACCTTATGGTTATCCTTAGTGAAGGAGGCTACTTTGGCTTCATAGATAGCTTTAGAATGCCTTATGAAATGTTTTATTTGCTTGTTTAAGCCGAGGAGGGAATGCTTCCAATTCAGAAACCGTTCCTTCCTACTGTTGGTCAGAAATTTCCTTCTCTTATTATAGAACCTCTTAATGGTGGATGCCCACTAGACAGGCTTCTTCTTTTTGAGAATCTTGTTTTAGTCCTATCAGATACAACTGAGTCAATAAATGTGTATAGATGCTTATACAAGGCATTGATGTAAATCCCAGTATAGGTGTCCATGCCATCAGTGAGGGCAGGGGCTATGAAGCTATTAATGCCATCACATATTAGCTTTGGAAAAGTTTTTTTTTAGTCTAGTTGCTGCTAATGGGGGGTCAGAAGTCATTGTTACTTCTAATGAGACTGATTTATGATCAGACCTTACTGGGAAGGTCGCCCACATGGGGCGGTGCAACAATCACACATGTTAGTGAGCACCAGTAAATAATGGCTGGATTAGAACTCTAGAAATTATTCCAAACTATTTCTACACATGTGAGGATTAGACCATCACTTGTCATATAAGAGCTCTTAGATTCTCTCCTTTATTTTTCTTTCAGTCTTACTGTGACAAAGGGAAATACTGCCAGCCCAGCTAGCTGGAATTTTGTAAATAATTATATGGCATTTGTGAATATTAATATGATTTATATAGAAGTGTGATAGAAGGAGATATTGCCAGCCCAGCTATCTGGAATTTTAAAGTGGTTGTGTGTCACTTGTGAATGTCAACATGCTCATAAAAGATGCTTGTGTTGCAGATGTATTAGAACTGTATATCATATTGTACAGATGTGTGATGCAGAGATAGTTTGTATAGTACTGAGCAGAAATGTATACGCACTATTGTAACTGTTTAGATGTGTATATTTTAACAGGGAGACTGAAACACAGGAGATTAACTTGCAAAACTTCAGAAGAATAGTTGAGATTTAGTTACTTTATGGCTGGGCCATGAACAAAAGAGATGTTATCTTTCAGTTTCAGTGCAACAGGAGACATAATGCCTAGAACTAGAACTAGAAGTTTTTTGTATTGTCTTTAAATGTGGAGGAATGTAAATTGTTTTGCAACTTCCACCATTTGCCAAAAGATCTGAAGTCTGTGCATTTTCACAGGTGGATGCTAAATGCTTCCAGCTACAGTGGGGGTTTTCACCTGGGATAGTCAGATGACAAGAAGTGATGTCATACAGCAAGCTACCCCAGCAGTAATATTTGAAATATTAATTTAAGAACTCTCTGAGAGAGAGACTAGACATTCTGTATTTTGTCTTTGACCTAGCAAGAACATCCACTCACCACATCTGCTTGCTCTGTAAGTAAGTTAACTATGGTCCAGTAATTTTTCTTAGATGCAGTCAGGAATATATTGAAGTATAGGTTAAATGTTTTCCTTATTTATTTATTTGAGACTGTCCTCCACTGTTGTTTTAAATATTTCCTGTGATTTTGAACTCTGATTTAACTATGATTATATACTGAATATTTTCTTATTCTTATATTATTTATAATTAAATATATATTTAAACCTTTCATTGTGGCAGATATTTTTGAGACATATTTAAGTTCTGAGAGTACTTGCATATTTATTTGGTGACACTGTGGACCACTGCAAATAGCCTTGCTCTTGGTCAAACTACCATTTGAATTAATAATAATATTACACAGTAAGATTGGCCACCCTTTGTTGAGGGTCTTAAAGTAGCTGATAAGGATGTGGCTGGTAGCAGTGATAACTACCTTATAGTCTGGACAGAAGGGGGCATTGCTAGTAAACCTGTGCCAGCCTTTCCCAGGTGTGTATGTGTATAAATCAAACTTCAGAGTGTGTGTGTCAGCTATTTGAGCAAGGACACAACGCACTGGTTGGAGAGAGAGGGTGCTGGAGGTCTTGGCTTGGCTAGTCAGCTGACATCTCAACTTTATAGCTGTGCCAGTGGGGAGTCTTATTGGAGATCTGGAGAAAGAGGGAGAAACCAGCCCCAGACTGACTGTGGTGTCTGTGTGCTCTTAAGGGAAATTGCACTCGATGCAGAGAGCTGCTTCTGGAAATACTGTGTGTACTTGTCATCCTCCCAATGTACATCCCCCACTGGTGTTAGTGGTGAGGATTGAGGCTCCTTGATTACTGGGCCAGTGTTGGAGCATCACATATATTGGTGGGCAGTGGTGGGATATCCACTTCACATATATTGGTGGGCAGTGATGGGTATCCACATCACATATATTGGTGGACAATGGCTTGATAACCACATATTGGGATTCAGTAGTGTGGATATTGAATTCCTGTAGCCTGTAAATAATGGTCACTGAGGAAGGTGTTTGTACTCTCAATCAGCCACCCAGTGAACATTCAGAGTTTCATATCACACTTGTTTTATTTTTTTGTGTTAGCTTAGATAGTCAGGGAGAACAGGCAAGGATGTCAGCAGAGGATTATGACAATCTGAGAAGGAGACAGTTGGCTGAGATGTGCCAAGACAAAGGACTGGTGCATGCCAGCCTGACTGAAGCAGAGATGGTTGCAGCCTTTGCCACAGCTACATCACAGACCAGCAACCTGTCACAACTATTGTAAATACATCCATAAGGGTAATACATTTGTAATGAGGAATATGAAGTTCTAAATCAAGGGGAAATATAATTGTGATACTAGGGGAGAGGTCTATGTGGCATTATGTCCGCAGTGTTCTGGGTTCTATATTGGTGAGACCAAAAGAAAAATAAAGGAGAGAATCTATTAACACTTGTATGACATTAGGAAAAAAGACTGCGGTGGTGGTGCTGCGGTAGCATTGTCACCTCACAGTAAGACGTTGTCCTGTTCGATTCTCAGCTAGAGCGTCTTCTGTGTGGAGACATGCGTGAATGGGCATACCTTTGTTGAAGGTTGTGCGTCAGGGCCAGCAACTCGGCACATAAAAAAATGTACTGCCAATCATTAGCGGACCGGAGTTCTGCTGTGGCGACCCCTAACCGGAAAAAGCCGAAAGACACAACAACAACATGACATTAGGAAAAACAAAGGGAATAATGCATTATAGAAACATATTAACAACCACCCGGACCACACGTTAACGTTTACAATTTCGGAAAAGGTAGATGTCAACCCAAGAGGGGGCCATGGGATATGATAATGGAGAAAAAAGAACTGTTTTGGCAGATCTGCTTAAATGCAGACAGTTTTCCTGGCTTAAATGAAGTATCCTTTGTAGCCTGTCTTATAAAATTAAGAGTATACATGAGATAGAATATTTTAACAATTAGAATGTATTAGGCATTTTTATATTAATGAATGTCTTAAATGATGCATTTGTATGTTTTAAAGTCAGAATTTATAATTATGGGGATGCATTGTATTCAGTTCTGTAATATCAGTGCAATATCTCTTTAAGATGTTGGGTTCAAAATGTGTCATGTGATTTGAATTTGATTTTAAAAGTAGATGTTTTTCAATCTGAAGTTATCCAATGACCGATAAAGTCTTTATATAGCTTTAGATGAAAGTTCTTTTTTGATTATGTTCATTAAACAGTGTTTTAGTGTTCATTTGCATTTCCATTTTGTTGATGTTGAAAAAATACTTCAAGTCATTGATTTTTTTAATAATACTACTTACTTACTTTAATTTTCATATGAAGTAGGAAGATAGAGTATTTCATATCTAGATGCATTGCTGGCTAAAGATGAGGTGAATAGGAGATTTACTTCTAGAATATTTAGAAAGCCAATATGTTCTCATCCATTTCTGTATTATACAAGTGCACATTCTACTGACCAAAAAAAGTGGCAGTGAAAGGGCAATTTGTCCGAGCAACACAAAAGGTTTCAGAGTTTGAGAAATTCAGGGAAGAGTGTACCTTTATGAAGAACATGTTCATAAAAGAGGTTACTCAGTTGACATCATCCATAGTTCTATGGATGAAGTCATTAATAAAAGAAAGAATTTATATTTTGTTCCCATTCTGAGAAATAATGGTGACACAAGGGTTATGGTAAATCATGAAATACGGAGTGTGAATCATTTTAATGTTAGGCTTACTTATATCACCACCTATTCACTGGATAGTGAAATAATTAGGTGGATTATTCATAAAAATTTGTTATAGTTTTAGATAAAAGCAAGGATCTAAAACAAAAGATGAGGACAAGCCACTTATAGTCTACAAGAAAGGAAGGCATTTTAAGAACATTTCTGAGTCACTGAATGACATCAGCGCTATTATACAATGCCTCCTCTAAAACGTGCACGCTGATTGGCCAGCCCAACCAGCGTGCCCGTTGTAAATCCCTCAATATACTAACGGAAAAAGGTCCGGTCGCCCGGACTTTTTCCGTTAGTATAAAACACTGTCTCGCTATGTTAAAAGAGTTTAACATAGCAACACAGGTTTAAAAAAAGCAACGCAGATCTCTGTTGCTTTTTTTAAAGCTGTCTCGCTATGTTAAACTCCTTTAACATAGCGACACAGTGTGTAAAAAGCAACGGAGATCGCTTTTTTTTTTAACCTGTCTCGCTATGTTAAATGAGTTTAACATAGCGAGACAGCTTTAAAATAAGCAACGGAGATCTCCGTTGCTTATTTTAAAGCTGTCTCGCTATGTTAAACCCATTTAACATAGCGAGACAGTAAAAAGCAACAGAGATCTTGCGTTCTCCGTTGCTTTTGCCCACAGCTCTGATGTACTGCGTAGGCATGCGCAGTACATCAGAACTGCCATGATCACCAGACAGCTGCGGAAGGGCAGCAAAGAGGCGTATATAATGCCATTATTTAAGAAAAGTAATTATTTCTTTTCTTAAATAATGTCATTAGATAATAACAATAACCACTTCTGGGTGTGGTAATGCTGGATTTACCCACGGTTGTCTTTGTTTGGTCCCTAGAGAACAAACCACGCCAACCGTGGGTAAATCCAGCATTACCCACACCCAGGAGTGGGTTATTGCTATAATAGCAGTCGTGGTGTGTACACTTGTGGGTGTTGCAACTATTGTAAATACATCTATAAGGGTAATACGTTTGTAATGAGGAATATGAAACTCTAAATCAAGGGAAAATATAATTGTGATACTAGGGGAGAGGTCTATGTGGCATTATGTCCGCACTGTTCTGGGTTTTATATTGGTAAGACCAAAAGAAAAATAAAGGAGAGAATCTATGAACACACAGAACAAACTCTTGAGACAACACCAGTGCAGAAGAACACTTTAATGTAACGAAAAAATAAAAAATGTATTTATAAAAAATCTATAGCCACTGTACACCTGGTAGTAAGCGGTTTCACGTTTCACAGTGAATGCTTCATCAGGGAATCTACGAACACTTGAATGACATTAGGAAAAATAAAGGCAACAATGCAGTACTGAAACATATTAACAACCATCCAGACCACACTTTTAAGTTTACAATTTTGGAAAAGATAGATACCAACCCAATAGGTGGGCCACGGAATTGGATTCTGGAGAAAAAAGAACTGTTTTGGTAGATACGCTTGAATGCAGGCTGTTTACTGGGCTTAAATGAAATATCCTCTGTTGCCTGTCTTTTTAAATTAAGAGAGTACATGAGATAGTATATTTAACAATTAGAATGTATTAGGCATTTTTATATTAATGAATGTCTTAAATGATGTATTTGTATACTTTAGCATCAGTTTTTATTATGATGGGTATGCACTGTAATCAGTTGTGTCATATCGATGCAATATTTAGATGTTGGGTTCAAAAGGTGTTATGTGATTTGAATTTGATTTTAAAAGTGGGTGTTTTTTCAATGTGAAGTTATTTGATGAAGACTTTATATTGTTTTAGATGAAAGTGCTTATCTGATTTGATTCAGTAAATGGAGTTTCAGTTGTTTATTGAGTTTGTGCCTTTATTTCTTGGTTTCTGACACAAAATTATTGCCATGCTTTAAGAATCAGAAGCTGTGATGGGACTACAACCAAGGAAATTCATGTCTAATCACTATTTAGCCCAAGAAAAGTGGTAATCAGGATTTTATTTGCTACAAGTCCCTTACATTGCATTGTAAAGACTGGTTAGATAAGATTACATTTAATGCTGTATAGAGTTACTAAAGCTTGTGGTCCTGTAAAGCCTATAAAAGTAAAGTACTGTATAGTAAATTACTGTCATGACATATCCAAGCTGTAGTAACATAGGAAAAATTTAACAATGGACATGGGTAATCACTGAGAGTGCTCATATACAGACACATACACACACACACACACACACACACACACACACACACACACACACACACACACACACACACACACACACACACACACACACACACATGTACATACACACACACACACACACACACACACACATATACATATGCACACACACACACACACACACACACACACACACACACACACACACACACACACACACACACACACATATACATATGCACACACACACACACACACACACACACACACACACACACACACACACACACACACACACATATGCACACACACACACACACACACACACACACACACACACACACACACACACACACACACACACACATATACATATGCACACACACACACACACACACACACACACACACATATACATATGCACACACACACACACACACACACACACACACACACACACACACACACACACACACATATACATACACACACACACACACACACACACACACACACATATACATATGCACACACACACACACACACACACACACACACACACACACACACATATACATATGCACACACACATATACATATGCACACACACACACACACACACACACACACACACATATACATACACACACACACACACACACACACACACACACACACACACACACACACACACACACACACACACACACACACACACACACACACACATATACATATGCACACACACACACACACACACACACACACACACACATATACATATGCACACACACACACACACACACACACATATACATATGCACACACACACACACACACACACACACACACACACACACACACACACACACACACACACACACACACACAGTAGGGCCTATGTTCAGATTTTAAAACAGAGGCAAGCAGCTCTGAATTTCTTTCCTGCCTGGATCTAAGGAATCACACTAGTAAGTCACAAACCCATTCACTGACTGCTGTTTTTTAATATCAAAATTGCACTACCTCTCCTTGTCTTGACAAAAGCTCATTAGGATGAACAGCTACTCACTTATTCTATAATACTATAGTTACCACAGTCCATCCCATCCATGATGTGGTCATTGCTGCATTAATTAAAACTCTTTTTTATCAACGAGTAAAGCTATACATGGCAGAACAGCAGAAGCACCTCATATGATTTTAACAAAAAACACCTAGAATGTCCTGTGAATGTCAGTGCAGCCAAATTAGAGGTCAGATAAAAACTGATGAATTTGGACATAACAGATGTCATGTGTGTTCTTTGAAACTGCATGAGTTCAGGGTATTGAAATGATGACAGCTCTGAGACTCGTTTTACAACATGCTTTAAGTTACAAGGGTGCTGTGAGAGAGACTTCACATCAGAACTAAATCAAAACACTAGCTAATCCATACTCCACTCAGATAAAAATGCATGCTGATGATTTTAATTTATTTTCATGGTTTTGAGAAGCAAACATTCTAAACATTTCTCTTTATCCCCTTCAGACACAAATGTAAGCAGCCCATTAAAGTGACACACCATTTCAAAATCTAAAGTCAAAACACTGGCTCCGAAGCAGTTTTTATCAAAAAGGGAAAATGATGTTTTACTGAGGGTTTTAGAAAAAGCTTTTCAATTTTCTGCTTGGTTTCTCCTGTGTGGTTTTGATGCTGCCTTCGCTGCTGCTGCTGCAGTGGATTAATAATTATGCTTTTCTTCAACGTGACGCTAATTGTCATGGTAATGCTAATCAGTGAGTGTAATTACAATCCAAGCGGAAAAGTCGAGGTAATTTTCATGTTAAAGCAAAGGCGGAAAATGAAGAGGAAATTAAAAGGTACATGAAGGCATGGAGGCACATACTCCCACACGTGCACTGCCAAGTGCAAAAATATGTATAAATATATATTAACAATAAATTAGGAGTCCGATGGCTGTGTGAGTGTGTGTGTGTGTGTGTGTGTGTGTGTGAGGGAGTGTGTGTGTGTGTGTATGTACGTATGCATGTGTGTGTGTGTGTGTGTGCATATGTGTGTGTGTGTGTGTGTGTGTGTGTGTGTGTGTGTGTGTGTGTGTGTGTGTGTGTGTGTGTGTGTGTCTGTGTGTGTGTGTTTACATATATGTGGGCATGTGTATGTGTGTGTTCAATTGTGTAGTCGTGTGTATATGTACACATGTGTGTATGTATGTAGGTCTGGGCTTGTGTGTGTGTGTGTGTGTGTGTGTGTGTGTGTGTGTGTGTGTGTGTGTGTGTGTGTGTGCATGTCTGATTGTTTGATTGTCTCTGATTTTGTATGAGTTTCAGAGAAGGAGATTTGTTGCATTCTTAATCCAGGGTACTAGCAGTACTTCTACTGTTTATATTTTCTTAAACTATGATTATGGAAGTATGTGGCTACTTAAAGTTTCACTAGAGGAATCATGCTGAGCAAAAATACTAACATCCAATTACAGTCTAGAGCAGAAACTAAACACTAGAGAGTAAAAGATATATATATATATCTATAAATATATATATATATATATATATATATATATATATATATATATATATATATATATATATAATGTTTTACCATATGTAATTTCGCATTGTTTATTGTCCTGCATATAATTATTTTTCTCTGTTTGTCTAAATGTGGAGCTTTTCTCCCCAGGCCTCTGCTGAAAACAGACAATCTCTACCCAGTCAGACTTTCCTGGTTACCAAACGTCAAATAAATAAATATAAAGCAGAAGTACAAGTGCTGCTTTATGATACCTAATAAGGTCCTTGTAGGAGAGATATTCCTGAGTAATTACCTCCCATTGATACTCCCATTCTGTTCCAATAAGCCAAGGGGACCTCATGGCGTAACCATAGGTTCTCACATGTTTCTTTGGAAACTCATTTACAGTGGATATGTCTCATTTCCATTAAGTTTCTTCTCAATTTGACATTAAAAGTGCACAGTTGCGTCGATGATTATAGCAAATACGTTTACAGTTTCGTTTATCTGTATTCATTTTCTCTCCCACTGCTAGCCAACAATCAGCCCTTGGGTACTCCGGCTGACCCATTTGCTCTTTACAGGACAGAGATTGCCACAGGTGCCATTATATAGAACTATTGCAGGGTATTTTTGATGATGCAGCCCTAACCCTCACAAATTAAGAAAAAGCAAACGTATGTTGTTAGAGGCACATAAAATGCTCAACATGAGCTCCCCACCCCTGTTTTATAGAAGAACTGAAGTCCTGCTTGCATCCCTTATGAATTAGGTTTGACTAGTAGTGTAGATGATAGAGAGGCCAAGTGGAAGGACCATGAGCTGTGAGTGATCACTTTCAGACGAGGCTAGACAGGCCTGCACTGTTACAGAGATGATAGGACCACTGAGTCAGGGAAGTAGCCCTGTGTGGAAACATTCATCTCTCTCTCGAAAACGCAGCCATTCTGGATTCATACGCTGCCTACAGGAGAGCAGATAGGTCAGGTAGAGGATTGTTATGTGAACAGCAACTGGGCTTCTCCTTCATGGCCAAGTTCTGCCTTCCAGTACAATGAATAGGCAGACAAGGCTCTTCAGACAGGAACAAGTTAGTTGTGAGGTTCTCACCCAGTCTGAGAATGCCTGGGCCTCTCCCTGGGAAGGAATTAATGAGCCAATGGGGCACATAAAGAGAATCACTTGGCAAGTCACAAAGATAAAATAATCAATCAATCAATCATTAAATAAGTACCATCCTCACCCATGACTGCACTGCAAAACATAAGTCAAACCATATTATAAAATGTGCTCATGATACCACAGTCATGGATCTCATTAGTGGTGGGAATGAACATAACTACAGGGTTGAGGTGAACACTTTGATTTCCTGGTGTGACAGGAACAATCTGGACCTGAATGCTAATAAGACCAAAGAAATGATTATGGACTTCAGGAGAAAGGCAACAGTTCACCAACCTCTCACTATTCAAGGGGAGGTAGTAGAGAAAGTCAAAATAATCAAGTGCCTTCACATCTCTGATGACCTCTCCTGGGCTGCTAACACCAACCAGTCAAGAAAAAGTCAAGAAGGCTCAACAGAGGCTTCACCTGCTGAGAAAGCTCAAAACGTCCAGGCTCTCACTATGTGCTCTTACCACTTTTTACAGGGGAGCTATCAAGAGCATCCTCACTAGCAACTTCTTAGCATGGTTCAGCAACTGCATAGTTGCTGAGAAGAAGAAATTACAGAGGGTGGTGAAGGTGGCTGAGAAAATCTTGGGCACAAACCTACCTTCTATTCAGGAGCTTTTCTTTACAAGAGCAAGAAAGAGAACATACAAAATACTAGCTGATTCGACCCATCTGGCCCACAACTGCTTCTCACAACTTGCGTGTGGAAGGAGGTACCGCAGCTTCTGCTGTAGGACTACTAGCTTCAGGAACAGGTTATATCCTTCAGCTGTGAGACTTAACTCAGACACCAGCCATAATACCTGATACATTGAAGCCTCTTTTTTCATTTAATCCTTCTGCTCTGAGCAATTATCGCCAGCATTACTATTATGCAATATGATGGCTATACTGAGCCATGTCTAAGGATAACATGTGCAATATGGTAACTAAACAACTGCAATTCACTAGTCTCTATTTATTCCTCTATCTTAATAGTGTAGGGGTTTGATGGTGGTATTGATTTATTATTTATCACTGGATAATGGGTATTGAATGTGTTTATGTAATGTGAACTACCTCTTGCAAGTCATATGTGTTGGTATTTTCTTTCTTATGTTATTCTTTGATAGAGCTGCATCTACATTATTTGCACTGCATTTCTCGCATGAGCTGACATTTGTAATTTTCTTTAGACTGCACTTGTGTGGTCCTAAATGACAATAAAGTTTATTTAAATCTTTGAAATAAAGAAGCAAACAAAAAACGAAATACATAAAGACTTAGCATGGTAGGTAAATCCTTGTGCATAGCAGGATAGATGATTCTGCTGAATCAGTACAAATGCTTAAGTATCTGGATGTCTGCCTGGACCTAATACTGACCCTTTTGTAGCTTTTTCATAAAGTTACAAATAGAACTCTTCATCTGTCCTCCACATGTTAACCAAACAAGCAGCATATTTACTTGTACAAGCAATCTTACGGTTCAAAATGAATTCTTGAACTGGCTCAAATGCCCACTGCTGTTTATGATCAGGAACAACGAGGGTAAAAGGGATAAACATTGAGTATGTGGTATGGGACCCAACATCATTATCAACATTATAAGCACTTCAGGGTCCAAGGTATACACTTTTGAGACTAATGCCCTTATTGGTCTTATGTTTCAAACATTTAATAGTTATCCTCATCCTGAATCAAAAAATGCATATCCTTTAGAAAAGATTTGTATTTGTTCTACAAAAGCAGTGAATTTAAGTGACTGCGAAGGAGTGTTTTCTATAAACGAGCAGATAAGGGCTCTGAGAAATATTGAATGTAGTTAAACAAATACATGGGTATGAGCAGCCTACAATAAACTGTGTCTAAAGGTTTTAGGGAAAAATATGCATGTTGATTTTATTAGTTTATACGATTGTTTCTGTACCTACGTGCCAGCACAGACTACAAATGCCAAGTCTAATTCATAGGCTTAGCAATACCCTTACATTACATCTGAGACAACAGCAACAAAGGAGTTAAACGTCATCTCCTAGTTTGTGCATGTGTTAATTATTTCAGCTGAAGTTCACAGGTTTTGTTGCATTTGTTTTTTTTTTCTAAGTGACTACTCCTTCTTTAGCAAATAACAGCTAATAAAAAAGTCAATAACATAAGCAAATGTTAAAACATTTCTTTGCATTTCATTATTTCCAGCTGTATTATTTCTTATGACTGTCTTGCATATCTTCGTCAGATTTATTCTCTCCCATGTTCCCGCTATTCCCAGTACCTGCTGAAACTAGTTCCTATTCATGGTCCCTTATAATGTAAAAATAACATCATGTGTCTGATAACTGTCAACATCTAGTGTTAACTTCTCCTGTCAGTGAACATACAAAGCCTCGCTGCAGCCATCTATAAACAGAAAACTATCTTAACAGCCTTGGGACTAAAGAAAAGGAATCTTAAATATCAATAATTTTATGTCATAGATTATGGATTTATACTGCAGGGCCACAGAGACGTGACCCTTCTCACCTTATTTGTGGATACCCATCCAATCATTTATTTTATGTTTGAAGATAGTGAGTTGCACTTCTTAACATGCAGGAGCAGTTTATTCCAGATGTTTTGAAGGTGCTGGGTTATAAATATGTCCCTCTTATGTGTTTTATGTCCCTAGTTCAACTGCTGGTGCATGTATTAGCCTTGTGGTGAAGAAACAGAAGGATCAGGACAATTGGTCTCTAATGGTACAGTAAGAGAGACAGAAATCTCCCCTGAAAAGTCTATAAGACACTGAATAATGAGGTAGAGCAACCAACCTCTCTTAGTAGCTGCAGACTTTATTAGCCAGAGGTCTTTGATCTCTGCTTGGAGATCATTAAGTACATAACAAAAAGGTAAGGTCCCAACACTGAGCCCTGAGGGACACTGCTGGTCACCTTCATACTATCTGATGAAACACCTGCCACATGCACTGTGTGGGCTCTGTCTTTCATCCAGTTTGTTATTCATCTTACCACGCATAGGTCAATTATTAAAGAATTCAGCTTCTGTAAATGGCAACATGAGGTGTCAGAGGCTTTAGCCACACAAGCTTCTTTTCTTATTGTCCTTGTTGGGGTCAAAGAAGCAAACTTAGGTCCTCGGTGCACTACAGTCTCCTACATTTCTTGTCCAATCATCAAATTCCTATATTATGCTGATCATCAAAGACTGTCTTGCAGTAGGTAGAATTGTATGTGAAGACCTGAATTATATAGAATCATAGTTTAGTGACCACTATCTGGACTTTGTTCCACCACTAAATTCTTGATGAAGGATACTATCCTAACTCTACAATGTTTCTTCTCAGAACAACAATATCTCTTTAATGCAAGGTCTGGCAAATTCTGAAATATGGCATATGAATCCTGCAAGCACAAAAATAAATAAATAAATAAATGGGTGTATGAATTATTTAGTTAATAACTTAAATGATTAAATACATCAATAAAAATAAATATATAAAAAGTGCACTGCAACATCAAACTCATTTTAACACTTTTGAAAACACCCCCAATGTGGGGGTGCTCCCCTATATACCCTTTACTATAAATATTACCAACAGTGTCCCACTACCTGGAAGGATGGGGAATAGTCTGAGACACAACAGTCTCAGAGTTAGTATGTATCTTCCATATTTGTATTTATAGTCTCATAATTCTGAGAATCACACCTCAAATTTATAATTACAACACTCAGAATTATGACAAGGACACATAGAGACGTCATCTCAGATGCAAGCGTATAGTTCATAGTTCAGTCCAACTCTTTATTTCATTTATTTATTTGCCTTCTTTGTGCTCCTGTTCCATCATTTTGACAGTAGTGCCAGTGCCTCATATCCTTGCTGTGTCTGCTAGCATACAAATCTACCCTGGGTTCAATGTCTGGAAGTTTCGCTTAGGACATCCTGGGGGGTTGACACTGTCATTGCATCCAGCTTGGAGAGGGATTTGCTTTTTGGCCTACCCATGTTGCTCTTCCCCTCTTGTGGATTTAATGGTATTTCTGGGGGAGGCATGCAGTGGAAATGTGTGGTGTATTGCTCCACCTCGGCAGGAGCTCAGCCATGCATCCACATTCTGCCCCTCTTTTAGGCACACCTACTAGCATGCTGTCCCCAGCCTCAACCAAGGACTGACAAAAGAGAAGCCCACAGGTACACCCACCCACTCCAGGATGGTAATGCCTACCCCCTCCCTGCTGCTTTGTCAGTCACCCAAGCTGCTAATCGAACCTGGGTTGGCTGGGCTTTATCTCTCTATTCCACAAGAGTGACGTCATGCAGCTGTTTAGATGGAGCTGGTCTGAACTGGATGTAAAGGACACTTGTCAAGGTAAGTCATCAAAACTAATAATAGCAAAAGTTTGTTTACCTCCTTCCATCATATCTACTGATAAATGTTATGGTTTCTTCATATCTAATACGTTTATGCGGTGCTAGATCTTCAACTTTAGTATTAATTTGGGACACTGTCGAGCCTGAGTGACAATGGTTACTTACCACCTTTTTTACAGCTCAGGTAATACAGCAAAAAATAAATGTAGTGGTGTAAGCTAACCGGTCCTCCAATAAAACGAGTATATACAGCAAAAAGCAAAGGAGGCACCAGAACACAGCACTTAAAATCCAAGATTTTACTGGACTATACTTACATCTAATGAAAAAGTGGGATCCATAGTGGGGAATATCCCCAGTTATGCAGATTACAATAAAAAATATTTTAAAAGGTTACAATGTTACCCTAAATACAGGATAGGTCCTGTCGTACAGTCCCCCATGGTACATTTTCCTGTAATACCTGCAATTTTTGTCATCTTATTGATAGTGGAGCAAGTTTTGAACACCCAGACACTGGTAAAAAACTGAGTTTTAAAGCTAGTGCTAACTGTAATACCACCAATCTTGTCTACTTAGCTTATCGTATGCTCTGTCAATCACTCTATATTGGAATGACCACACAAAGACTACGAGAAAGGATGAGAGAACATTCCTATGATATCTCTAGAAAATCAGAGACTAATGCTTTAGCCAAACATATTATGACATCAGGTAGTTTACATACTTTTAAGTTCATGGTTATAGAGGTAGTTAAGTTATGGAATAGAGGAGGTCCCACTAGGAATACAGTTGAAACTAAAGAACTTGAATGAATAATTAGAATGCGGGCAAACATAGGGAAGGGTTTGAATGATAAAATTTCTATCAGACCCGTTTTAGCTAACAGACCATTGGCACGATAATGTACGATTGTTGTAACTGTATGGGCACTTTATAAAGTTTTAAAGGAGTGTTTTTGAAAATAATTATTTGTATGCCTTTAAGTGTTACTGGTTTTAATTATTAGTGGTTTGTGATTGGATGTTTTCATTTTAAAATGTTGATAATGATGCACTCTAGTTGTCTGATGAAGTGGCTTTGGCTGCGAAAGCGCTTACCTATCTGTTTGGAATAAATCTTGGATTTTAAGTGCTGTGTTCTGGTGCCGCCTTTGCTTTTTGTTGTGAAAGTACTTTTAATCCTTTGCAAATGGAGAAGGAGAGCTTACATGGAAATAATTGGGTGGAAACAGGTGACTATCAGGCAGAACGTAAAAGGACCTAGATCAGATTCTGGGCAGGATGGATGCTTTAACTATAGACATGGGGGCCATGTGGCTGGAGATGGCAACCATATGATTTCACAATGAACACTGCAGTCTTTGTTAACTGACCATAAAAACAATGAACTTTTGACCAGCATGTGCCTGTTGTTGAAAGAAGGTCTTTGAATATTGCACAACTTATAAAGAAAGGGATTTTGTATAGCTCTAGGCATGTCATTCTCCCCTTTTACTCAACCCTGATTAGGTCATTCATTGAATATAATGCCCCCTTTGACATCTGGCAACTGTACAGACACATGCAACAACTTGGAGGGTGGCCTAATGGTTAAGGTGTTTGCCTTACAAACACAAGGTACAGGGTTTGAGTCTCACAAAGGATAATTGGCTAGGCTTAAAATGGCTCTCAAGGGCAGTTAGCTTAGTACTAACCTATGAACCTATGAACAAAGATACCTTACTAAAAGGGTACAAAGCCTAAACAACATGTCCTACATAGACTAACTCAAAGCCCTGCCACTATACTCGGCATCCTACAGACTGCTAAAAGCTGACTTTTGTCTGGCATACAAGGCATCCACTGACTCATTTCTGATGGATTCAGTGCACAACAGCAAGTCAAATGGCAGCAGAAATATTTGGCTTAGGGATCTAAACCTCATCTGCAACATCATCAGAATAGTTTGGAAGGGCGGGTATATTTCGCAGAGGATACCACTGCTGTGGAACAGACTCCTTATTCACATAAAACAAAGTTCATCCCCATCTATTTTAAGCGCAACTTACATCTATGGATAGGAAACAGAAAATTTAGCCCAGGACTGTCCGTGTACTACTAATCGACAGAGACAGCTCTTAAATGCTTTATCCCATATCTGGGTCCCCTGAAATTATCTGTGGTATCATCCTAGTTATTCTCATTAGAGGTATTATATAATTATCAACCATGGGATGGGCAAGGCCAGTCTTTAACCAAATGGAATAGCTTACTTCAAGCTTAAAAAGGGAAATTAGGCTTAAAATGGCCCACAAAGGCAGTTAGCCTAGTACTTATATAAAAAAAAAAAAAAACAGTAATTGACAGATCATTGAAGATAGTTGGTTGACTTTATAGACTAGGTAGGAAAGACAAAGAATAAATAGTTTTAATTGATATATAGGAATCATTTTATAAAGGAAATTGGAGATTTCTTTTTAATGTATTAAGACAGCTGATTATGGGAGATCACTGGAAGTTCTGAAAGCTGGGTATAAGGGTTAGTTACTTAGGTAAATAATTATTAGAGGCATGCGAGATCTGCCTTTTTTTTACCCGCAACGTTTTGGGTAGTAATGACAGGCATGGGTGTGTAGGTTTGAAAAATGTGCCCCATATTTCTTTTGGGAAGGTTAAATATGGTTCAGTACAAAAATAAGTGGAAAGAACTGGACAGTGTTAAGGGGGGAGAGTATCACAGATGCTGAATAAGTTGTCTGAAAGTATAAATTCTCTAGGAGGTATAACAGAGAGCGTTAGAGAGGAATATGGTAAAAGGCCGATGTTGCAAAGTGTTAGTGGTATGTTCAGTGGATTTCTGGCATGTTTATCTGGAAGGAGAGAACAGGGTACAAGCAAGGGCTTGGAATGAAAGAGAAAATAGAAGAGTTGGTGGAGAGTGCCAGACTTTAGAAGTTAGGTTGCTGCTGTAAATTTAGCTAAAAAGTTGAGAGGAAATTAGAGGTATAATCTGATGTGGGTAGCTTGAGATGAGAAGGAGTTGTTATGTGGTTATTGGAAAGAAGAACAGATAAGGAAGGTGAGATTTAATTGGTGTAGTGTAAGGTTATTTATCTATTTCAATATGAATGGATTGATCCAAGAGCCATTAATTTTGTATACTAGACAGATATTACAATACAGTCATTAATGATTTGCCAAGCAGTATATTGAATAGTTGTATTAAATAGTTATATGAGGTTAACAGAAAGCTGTAGAAAAATATAGAAGGAATTATGCTGTTATAAGTATAGAGGCATCTGTGTATTATCCATTTATACATGATAAATTCTTCATTTCAGGAAAATTAATTGCAATACTTATGTAGTGTTGATAAAAGCTGAGTATCTTGGTGTTAATATGTGTCCCTACAATAGTCATCAGTCAGATTATTCTCTGTACTGCACCTGCAATGTTCATTGTATACATTAAATTTTGTATATGTGATTTTGTTTGTTTCCTCTGAGCTTATCTCCACAGGCCTCTACTGAAAATGGACATATATCCAGTTAGACTAGCCCGGTCAACAAATGTAAAATAATAAAATAAATAAAATAATAAAATGAGTGCAGGTATAATAAACCATGTCTATAGTTAAAGCAAATAGTGAGAAAAAAGAGAGTAAAAATCTAAGGGGTTACTGTGTATACTGGAGCTGAAAGAAGAAAAGGGCTGACATCATTTCAGTCTAGCCACATGTGAAAGGTGGGTCTATGTTTGGCTATAAGTACGCAAAACATTTAAACAGTAAATTACCATAGTTGTCCAACCACTAGGAAGTACTGCGATGTATAAGGTAAGTGAAGAAAACCTTTTAAATTTGCTCTATTCCCCCACTGTAGTGCGATCTTGGAGTTGGTATATATAGTTAAGAGGTGTGGGGGGAGAAGCTCCCCACCTTGTTTGGTTGTGTTTGCTATATTGGCTAACTATGGCCATTTGATGAATTTATTTTTGAAGTAAGATGTGTTTGGCAATTTACTGTTTAGATGTTTTATCTATAATAGTTAGCTGTTCGAGGATATGTTTTGTCGATAGCCAAACTTAGACCCATGAAAGATCTTTCCAAAAAATGCTCACCCCCAATAGCTGGAACATTTTCCCGAAGGGTATAACAGAACCTGACAGTCTTTTATTCTTAAACATCTCATCTATATCAGGAATACAAAAAGATCTGCAGCATCACCCTAAACTTTCTGAGTTTTGTCATTCAGGTCATTTGTGCTGATTCGATGGATTATGAGGAATTCTTATGATAGACGTTCAGTGTACGGCTTGTCTCTTTTTTGTTTAATTTCTGTGTAATTATCACTGTATCTGTACTTATACCATCTATTAATTTTATTTTATACTGTTAACTGAATGCAACATTTATAATCCTCATCCCATTACCCTGAAAGTGTCTGAAAAGCATCCCATTCCAACCCACTCACACAGCTAACATACAGTAAACAACAAACAAATAAGTAAAATGTAATTGTGTGCCCAATGGATGATTTCTTTACTTATTTATTTATTAGATGGCATTGAATAGATTGTATGAAAGACCCTTTACAAGCACAAATAAGGCTTTAATGAGCAAGTTGAACAATAATGGCATACATACAATATGTTTTGATAAAATATTTGCAGTCAAAGTTACATACAGGAATATTGGAAACAGCATGTGCAGGTGAAAAAATAGGTAGCAAGCTTAATTTCTCCAAGTCTTTTGAATTTCTAATATCATGATGGGAAACTACCCCATTCCTAAGTCAAAGTATGTTTAAAGTTTGTGAAATTAGTATTCTTTCAGTTTTTTATGTTGGACAAAAGTGCTCTTTGCACCCACAATGTGCCCAGAAATGACACCTTCTGCAATGCATTTGTAGTTACATGTATAGGTAGCTTATCTGAATATGACTGTAAATTCTTTTTATGAGACCCATTCCTCCTACTATTGTTGGAACTGTTTGGGTATCCTTTTTCCAAATTGCTCTCATTTCTGCCTGCAAATCCTGGTATTTTATGACTTTGTGAATCTCTGTACGTAAGACAGTATAATCACTGGGTGCATCAGTTTCAATAATCAGTACTACTTTTGTCTTCTTTTCATGAACCACTGTATCTGGTTTTCTTGCATCTGTTTTTGAACTGTTGGTAATGGGTGATCCCGTGTGATATAAACTTCATCATTCTTGATGATGCTTTGTGGCTCATGTTTCCAGAGCATCTCAGCTACTTCAATATTGTAATATTTGCACAATTCCCAGTGCAACAGTCTTGCTACATTATTATGCCTTTCAATGTATGGGCCATCTGCCATTAGTGTATCAAACCCAGCAATGAGATGTGTGATGGCTTCCAGTTCTGTTTTGCAGAAAATACATTTGTCTGTTTCTCCCACATGTTCAATGTACTTTGTAAGCCAATGTGTACTTAGTCCATATATAGAACCTGGAAGTGGATGACATAATGGTACAGAGGAGGCCGGGCATCTTATGTATCCAAGAGGCAAAGTACAGCAATGCAACTTGGCTTGGGATCCAGAATCTACTAGACAGGAGGAGGAGGACAGGCTAGAAATGGTGTCAGAATTGTGTTTAGAGAGAGGCTTCAGAAGACAGTAAGGGATGTCATCAGAATTAGTTACAGATTCATGGCAATCAAACTCCATGTAATGATAGGGCAGTATTCATAATCTCAGCACAGCAGGGTTATGATAATCAGGAAAAGAGTACATTTACACAGCAGTTGCAGGACCTACTATATAAAGCAGGCAACATGAATTGGTGTTGATAATGGGTGACTTGAATGCACATATCGGAACAGACAGAACAGGATATGAGGACTTCTTCGGTCCACATGGTGGGGCAATAGGAATAAAGAAGAGGCCATCCTAGACTTCTGTCTGCCTGGCAAATGGCTTGATTGTACAAGGTTCAGAAAGAGCGACAGTCATAAGATCACATACAAGTGGCCAACATGCAACTCAGGTAGACTTTCTCATAGTAAGGAAAGGGCACTGGGGTAGAATCAGTGACTGCAAAGTCATTCCCAATGAAACAGTTGGCCAGAGCATAAATCACTGGTTGCCACAAGATGCTGCAAGCAGTGGTCAGAGAAGACTCTAAGGTCAACAGAAACCAGGCTGAAGACATGGAAGTTGACTGGAGAGAAAGCACAACAGTTCAAGGAATTACTCGAGGGTGTAGTATCCCAAGAAGAACAGGAAATGGGTGGAGCTAAAGAAGAATGGCAGCACCTCAAAACAGCATGTGTGAGGACTACATAACAGATACGTGGCTGAGCCAAGCATAGAAATAAGGCACATAAAGAAACCTGGTGATGGAATGCAGAAGTCCAGGAAGTCATCAAAAGAAAGAAGGAGTGCAGGAAAAAGTGGGAAATAGAAAAGATGGATCAGGTAGGAAGGAATATTGGTTGACTAACAAACAAGCTAAGAAAGGAGCTGCAGTAGCAAAGAACAGGGCATTGGAGGCACTCTACCCGCTTCTGGAAAGTGTCTCAGTAAATGGCACAAAGAAGCTATATCAGGTTGCAAGGCAAAGACAGAAAGATAAAGAAGATAGACACATGTCACCCTGCTCACCAGCCCACAGGACACCAAAGGCAGATGGAAGGAGTATTTCCAGCAGCTTCTAAATGAAGAAAACTCCATAGAAGCTGTACTGCCCCAGACACAGCCTAGGATGAGAGAAGAAGAGGAGCCCACCCTAGAAGAAGTAAGAACAGCACTAAGGAAAATAAAACTAGGGGAAGCAGCAGGCTCAGCTGTGGTCATGGCAGATTTGATCAAGATGTTAAGTGAGATGGGAAGAAATGTGTCCTGAGGGTACTCATAGTAGTATGGAGAGAAAGGTGTATCCTGGATGACTGGATAATAAGCATTCCAGTGCCAGTGTTCAAGAAGAAAGGGGACATGCACAACTGTGGGCAATACAGAGGTATCAAACTCATGCCTCAATCAGTGAAAGTTCTCAAGAGGGTGACTGATAAATGGATACACAGAGTAGTAAAATGTAAGATGGGAGATGAGCAGTTTGGATTCATATCATGATGCAGCACAACTGACATGATGTTTGCAGTGAGATGGATAGCTGAGAAGAAGCAAGAGATGAGGAAAAAGTCCAACTGGGCAATCCTAAGCTTGGAGAAAGCATATAACAAGGTCCCAAAAAAGCACATTTGGATGGTTTGAAGTCCCAGAAACATTGGTAGAATAAGTGCAGGCTATGAACAAGGACCCAACAACCAAAGTAGGAACAGTGCTAACTGATATAGAGTGTCAGGTGTAGAGTATGATAGATGAATGCTAAAGAAAACAGTGATGAGACATACTGCTGTACAGTACAGAAACCTGGGCAGTAAAGGCACAACAGAAGAGGAAGCTAGACGTGATGGAAACAAAGTGCCTGAAATGGGTGGTAGTATGCACACTGAGGAACAGATGAAGAGATGAGGACATAAGAGCAGAAGCCAAAGTAACTCCAGTTGCAGAAAAGATCAAAGAGAACAGATTATGATGGTTCAGGCACATGTGGAGGAAAGCAGAAGACAACCTGGTGAAGGAGATCTGGGACAGACAGGAAGAAGGTAAAAGGAAATGAGTTTATCCAGCAAAGAGGTGGATGGATTGTGTGAGAGAAGACCTGTGACAGTCAGGCATGATTTTCGAAGAAGGCAGTAGTGTGGCATTGGATTGAGAGAGATGGTAACAGTTGACAACTTGATGCCATGTAGAAAATGGGAAAAAGAGAGAGCGATGGATGATGATGATGATGATTATGATGATGATGATGATGATGATGATGATGATGGTGTATGTAGTTTACTATCCTGGGTGCTAATAGTAAGGTTTCATCTTTTGATTCAAATTCACCTCTCCTTAACCATTTCTGCATCAGATCCTGATTGACACAAAGTTGCTCCAGGAGTTTTTGTACTTGCAAGAATATTTATGCATTTTCCACATTTCTTACCTTCTCATCTGATCCTTTTCCTTATAGTCTTTCTTTGTTTTTTTGGCACATTCAGTTGCTGCCTTATTTTTGCCTGCTTTTGGTTTGGTTTCCATTCTTACTTGACAGCAATATGCTTTTGCTAAAGTAAGCAGGGAAGTCATCTTAGATTTGTTCTCTTCATGTTTCCAAACTTTCACTATGTTTGGATCCGATGCATTCAGCAGATATGTATGCAGTCCTATGACTGCAGATCTATATATGTAATCAATTTTGAGGAGGCCCATACCTACTTCAGAACAAGGGATACATAATCTTGGTATACACTCAATTGTATATATCACTTGATGAGTGTTAAGCATTTTTCTTGTTTTTCCTATCCAACTGACCCAATACCTTTTGGGGCCAGTCAATCACCCCAAAACTGCAAGTTAGTACAGGAAGAGCAAATTGGTTTATAGCTTGGACTTTGTTCCTAAATGTCAAGGCTGTTTTCATATTAATTTTTGTTTTCTAAAATATTTTTTACTGAGTTTTGCTTGCATTTGTTCATGTTTTATTTTTGATTCTTCATCAGTTATAGGCTCCCTCTTGCTCAAGTTTCTTTATATCACATTCCTGTCCCAGACTGATATTTTCTTTGGTGCTGCAACTTTCCTGCTTTAAATGTTGCTTTTGCACATTTATCAAGACCAAATCACATTCTTATATCATATGAGAAGGTTTTGTCCACTTCCAGTTGTGCTTTCAGCTCTTCATCTGATGAACTGTACAGTTTAAAATCATTCACAAAAAGAAGATTAGAAGTCTTTCCTCTTTGCTGTTGTCTGGGAGCCAAATTGTAACCATAGCCTAATCTGTTAGGTAGGCAGCTTAATGGGTTAACGGCAAGACAAAAAAGTAGCAGTGACTAGGTGTCACCATGGAATGTCCCTCTTTGAATTTTTGTCCCTAGAATCATTTGTCCTTTATCATGGCTTAGCTGCAAAGTGGTTTCCAACAGTATCATTGTCACTGTAATATAATTGATCAATGTACGGCATATCTTATACTATAAACCTTATCAGCATCAATTTCAGTACATAATTTATATATCGTTAGAAGGCAGGTTATCGGTCTATATTTTTTAGGATCACTTGCAGGTTCACTCTTAAGGAGGAGTATAATTTTTCCTGTTGTTAACCAGGTTGGTGTATGTTAATGATGTTAATTCTTTTAGCCAGAAGTTATGCACAAGATCCAGGCCTGGGGTTTTCCATTTAAGAGCTTTTCTTAATTTTATTTCAATTTTATTTCAATTTCTTTTCCATTACTTCATCCCATTTCATATCCTGTACATTTGAATGTTTTACTGTTTCTTTTACTTCTATTCACTCAGCATCTTTTTATGGTCCACAGGATCTTCATACATATTATTTTTCCTTTCTGCCCAGTTCTCTATAGAACGTTTTTGGATCATTAATGAATTGCTTATTCTGTACTCTTCCTTTAAATTTATTTGCACATCATCTATGTATTTCTTCCTGTGCTGATATCTTTAGTTATTATGTGCAACAGTGCACAATAAGTCCTGGTTTGTTCTGATACTGTGTATTCCTTTTATCACAACCATCTTTCTAAGCATTTTTGTTGATCTGTTCCCTCTTCTATACTCGTCTAACAGTGACACTTCTTGTCTTAATTGCTTCATGAGTTTCTCTATTTGATACTTCCGACTAGCGTGCGACATTAACAGGACATGCTTGAGAGATAGATATGTCTCCTAGAGATTGCCACTCCTCTGCAACAAACTCCCAATTCATGTAAAACAAAGCTCCTCAATGACCTTTTTTAAGCATAATTTAGACAACTGGATGGGAGACCGTAAATTTACCCTGGTGGTGTCATCCATGTCCCTCTTGGATAATGGCAGTCAATGCTGATCATAGACTCACGCTGCAAATATAGACCATACAACTTGGTTAATAAGGGAACAAGGGTATAACATGGCTAGGGTTATAATAGCCCTAAGGCCAATACCCTAGTGACCTCTGATGAACTTATGAACCTATAATGACATTTGATTTCTTCCCTTCCTTTCCCTTATTGGCCTGTATTTTTGCAGTAAAACTTTATCTGTTATTAATTTCACTGGACAATAATATATCTTATATACTTCTGTTATATCACATGAATTTCTATTAATAGACTTGGTTACAGTGTTTGTTTTATCAGACATAACATTTTGAGTCTTACTGACTTTATTTAATCTATTTTTTCATCAATCTTAATATGTCTATCCATCTCTTTTAAATCA
>NC_056750.1:830779843-830847343 GCF_019279795.1 Protopterus annectens | reverse complement strand
ACAAAACACAAAGTAACAGACTGAATGGAACTTTTATTTATTTATTTATTTAATTTGTATACTGGGTAATGTCCAACTGGGCACGAGGCCCATTTTCAGTGGAAACAATAGAGCCAGAAGTAGAACAAGAAGAATGTTACAACAAAACAGAACACAAAGTAACAGACTGAATGGAACTTAAGCAATAGAGCCAGCAGTCGAACCAGGACACTCAACTCAGCAGCTTTAAACTAAAGCTCATTCAATTCCAACCTGATCTACCTGGCCATGTAATAAACCCACCCCATAACTTTTCTCAGCATACTGTCTTTCAGTGCATATTCTGCTTTGATCATTGCATCTCCTAGCAATTTCTGATACAACAGTAACTAGAGCAGTCAGAGTTTATTTACAGAGCCTTATCTTAAAAATGATTTGTTCCCTGTCATTTCACAGTCTACTAGACAAAAAAAACCTGTTTACAGCTTTTCAAGACATTCGCTGCATACTTAGCCATATCCTCTGGTCCATTCTGACAATGACTATCTTCTGGACATCTCTTTCTCTGTCTTGCTGAGCTCTCTAGCTGAGCAAATAAAAGAGTCGAAACTGCAATTGACTAAGGACAAATTAAAGCAGTAGACTAGGCTCACTGTGGGTGTGGACAAATGTGAACTGAGGAATGCCCCCATGAAATTGTTGATTGGATTGTATAGTGACCAAAAGGTTTAAAAAGGAATCCTGGAAAGAGGGAGCAACTTATAGGTGTTATAAACATGTAGAGCTCAACAGTCTGCCCATGGGGTGGCTGTACAAAGAAGTTAAGAAGCATTGAATGGAGATGAATCAATATGAGTGTGAATGTGTTCATAGGTGTTTACTAGGCTGATGACCACAAGGGCCTTTTCAAGCCTAGCCATGCATCCCAAATCTCTGACAAGTTCTGATACCCTTGATAAGTGTAAGCAGGGGCCTGGGAGATGAACCTTTTACAGGTTGCCTTTGTCCATTAGAGACATAGGTGCCAAACCAGGGATAAATTTCCGCTTCCCCATCCAATTGTCGAAGTTGGACTTGAATTGGGTTAGGGAGGAACTCTAATTCACATGGATGGGGAGTCTGTTCCATAGACGTGTAGTTTCTGGGACACATACCTGTCTCTCCGGCTGGTCCTATTGATATCACAGACAAGGTTTAAGTGTTTAGAATAGGTAATTCTGGTGCTGTTTATTTTGTGGATATGCAGGAGGTCCATCAGAGTGGGGTCTGACAATGCCCTGTATGCCAGGCAGAGATCTCCCCTCAAAAGCTAGTAGGAGATGGCATACAGGGATAGTACCTTGAGGTGGTTTACATATAAAATTTTACTCAGTAATGTTTTATGCAGATTATTTTTATACATATGTAAATATTTTGTTCTTATTGCTGTAGTATGAGGTAGCTCAGTTGGTAGAGTATTAGACTCTCAATTTGAGGTCCCGGGTTCGAGCCCTTACTTGGGTGTTGGTACGTATATTTTATTTTCTCCCTTTTTGGGATGATGTTACCTTTTTAAGAAGTGTAGTTCACCATTATCCTTTTAAGAAGTTAAGAAGTTAGGCAATTGAATGATGTAATGTGTTTTACTCACTGTCATTGGTTTTTGCAGTTATAAAAGTTTTACACTCAGAAAAAATGCTGTATTAAGGTCTGATGAAGCAGGGATTTCTCCTGTGAAAGTGCTCACCTATTTGTTTTCATTTTAGTAAAGACTGGCTGTGTTTCAAACTCCGTACTGGATTTTATTCAGCATATTTACATTTGGTTTGTACGGAGTTTGTTCATCCTACTAGGAGGTACATTGTGCTGTTTTATACTAAAATATAAACATGTTTTACAGCTCATGTGATGCTCATGCACTGGCCCAGTAACAAGGAGCCTCAATCCTCACCACTAGCACCACTGAGGGCTGTCTACATTGGGAGGATAACAAGTATATAGACAGTAAAGTACAATTTCCCTTAAGAGCACACAGAGACACAGTCAGTCTTAGGCTGGTTTCTCCCTTTCTCTCCAGATCCCCAATGAGACTCCTCACTGGCACAGCTATAGGGTTCAGATCTCAGCTGAGTGGTCAAGCCAAAACCTCCAGAACCCTCTCTGTCCAACCAATGCTTCGTGTCCCTGCCCAAGTAGCTGGTACACACAGACATTCAGATTTGAGTTATGTACAAACACATAGACATTCCTGGGGAAGGCTGGCACAGTTTCTCCAGCTATGCCCCCTTCTGCCTAGACTATACAGTAGTACTACCTGCCACCAACCACCCTTATCAGCTACTATAAAGGCCCTTACCAAAAGGTGTCCTATGCAATGTTACTGTTACCCAAATAGTAAGTGTGATGAAGAGCAAGGCTATTGGAGTTCCTTACACAGTATCACCAAATACATGCAAGTGCTCTAAGAGCTTACATTTTCTCTACATAAATCAGCCACAGTTAAAAGGTTTAAAAATATTTAATAATAAATGATAAAAAACAAGATAATACTCATTGATTCAACACAGTGACAACAGAGAGTTCATAAATCACAGAAAATACTTTAAAACAACATTGTAGGACAGTCTGACATAAATATAGAAAAGAGCTACACTAACTTCACTGTATTTCTAAATATCTCTAAGAGAAATCACTGTTCTAAATAACTTACAGAGCAAGGCAAAGTGCTGGTGAGTTGTCAGCTTCAGAACAAAATACAAAATGCAATCTCTATCTCCTAAGATAGTTCTTAAATTGATAATACATATTACTGCTGAGTCATTTCAGATAACATAATTCTTGTCACTTTGCTTAAGTTTCCCAGGCTCAAAGAACTTAAAATTTAACTTTTCTTTGTGATCTACAGCTGCCAGGAAGTCACAGCAATAAAAGACACTTTACATGTGAAACCTAATAATTATCTCTGTCTTAGGACAATATAAAGAAGCTCCTAGCCCAGACATCCTATCTCTTAGCTTGAGATCACACACATTCGTAAAATTCTTTTTTTTTATCAGCTTATTATCTTAGAGTTTGCAAGTTAACTCTATATGTCCCAGTTTTCCACCATGAAAACATACATTACATAGGCATAGATTTTATACACATTTCTGCTGTTTTCCCATCAGGGTGCACTGTGGTTACATTTTTGAAACTCAGCACGTAACACAGTTTTCTTATATTTGTAAAACAAGCCAGTGGATCATATTAATATTTACAATGACATAGAATTATTTACAAAACTCTATCTAGCTAGGCTGGCAGCCTCTCATTTTATTACATTTTTCTCCCCCCTTCCCTGAGAACCCAAGCTAGTTTTTCAAGTGTCCCCTGAGAAATGTTGCTTGAGATGGTTGTGTCTGTCTGGGTATACCTTACCCTATTCCCTGTCTTGAGAGCCCATATGCATTGACGTTGCTAACCCCACTGCGGTACTGCACTGACATATCATATGCTTGGAAGCCTAGGCTGCATCATAGCAACTTGGCATTTTGCCAGCTGGGTCAATGTAACCATATTAGGGGATTGGGATCTGTAACTACAGTGAATTTTCTTCTATACAGATAAGGCTGAAGTTTCTGCAGTGCCCACACTATGGCTAGCATTCCTTTTCTACAGCTCTATAGCATTCCTCCCTGGGTTGGAGCTTACAACTGAGATAAACCACTGGGTGTACTTCTCCCTCTGGAGAAATCTGGCTAAGTACAGCCCCCACCCCATGTTTTGAAGCATCCACCTGCATAACAAAGTTTTTGCTGTAATCTTGACTGGCTAAGACTGGGGGTCCTCTCAAAGCTTCTGGAATGCCTGCTCACATGCTGGGGTCCACACTAACTTATCTGGCCTGTTCTCCCTTGTCAGGTCTGTGAGGGGAGCAGCTATGGTACTATAACTGGGGACAAACTTTCTGTACTACCCTGCTGTCACTAAGAATGCCTCACCGGTTTTTGGTAACAGGTGCAGGCCATGCCTGAATGGCTTCCACCTTCGCAGGTTCTGGGCTGATCTTACCACTCCCCACTCTATGTCCCAGGTATGAGACCTCTGTCATACCCACCTGACATTTGCTGTGCTTAATGGTCAACCCTCCCCTTTGTTGTCTACCCAGCACCTCCCTGACATGCTGAAGGTACTGTTGCCAGGAATGGCTGTAGATGGCATTATCTTCTAGGTAAACAAGGGAAAAATATCCTGCTCCTGATAGGATATGATCCTCCAGCATCTGGAAAGTCACTGGGGCATTTTTAATCCCAAAGGGCATCTTTGTGAACTCATATAAGCCAAAAGGAGTCACAAAGGATGACCTCTCTCTAGCACCGGGAGTCAAGAGCACCTGCCAGTACTCCTTGATAAGATCAATGGTGGTAAGACACTTAGCCCCACTCAGCTGCTCTAGGGCTTCATCTATCCTAGGCATGGGGTAATCATCTGACTCTGTGTGACTATTTAATTTCCTTTAGTCCATACAGAACATGGTGCTGCCATCCTTCTTCTGTACCAGCACCACTGGGAGGCCCAGGGACTGTTGGACTCAAGAATTATTCCTTGTTCCAACATTTCCTGCATCTCCTCCCTCAACATCTGTTTGACTTTCTCAGGCACCCTATAAGGGGCCTGCCTAATAGGCTTTTGGGGTCCCGAATCCACTTGGTGCTGCACCAGGTGGGTGCACCCTGGTTTCCCAGTGAACATGTCCCCAAACTCCTGTAACACTGCTCGGACTTTTCAAACCTGGGTAGGAGATAGCTGCTAGGACATTGCTACCCCTTCCACTGAGGTGTCAGTCCGAGCCTCACTGAGGAGATCAGTCACCAGATCTCCCACAGACTCCTCCTGCAATCCACTGCAAATAATCAGCACAAAGGCCTCACTATCATAGTAAGGTATCATCATGTTAACATAGTACAATTTGTGCTCCTGCCCTCCTGCCTAGCAGTTCCACCATGTAGTTAACATCACTGACCTTTCTTGCCACCTTGTAGGATCCCTTATAAGCTGCCTGCAACTTTTTGTGTCTGACAGGAATGAGAATCATTACTTGCTGCCCTACAGCATACTCTCTAGCTCAAGCATTCCTGTCATACCTGACCTTTTTCTGCTGTTGGGCTTCTGCCAGGTTCCCATGGACCAAGCCCATGAGTTCCCTGAGCCTTGTCCTGAGGATTAGGACATATGCCACAACAGACTCCTTGTGGGATTAACACTCACCATCTTGAATTAAATCTAGAGGCCCCCTCACACTATGGCCATACAGCAAAGGGTGAAAACCCTATGGATTCCTGGAGAACCTCTCTGTAAGCAAAGAACAGATGTGTCAAATATTTGTCCCACTCCCTCTTAAACTGGTCTGCAAATGTCCATAGCATGGACTTGAGTGCAGGGTTTAACCTCTCAACAAGACCATTAGTCTGGGGATGGTAGGGAGTGGTCTTTAGATGCTTCACCCCACAGTGCTTCCACTGACAAGCCAGCAGGTCTGACATGAAATTGGCACCTCTGTCAGTCAGTATTTCTTTTGTGAAACCTACCCTGCTGAAAATCTCTAACAAAACATTTTCCACCTTTTCTGCCTCAATGGAGGACAAAGCCACTGCCTCCGGGTATCTTGTAGCATTATTTACTACCACTAGGATATACTTTTTCCCTGTGGAACTTGGGGTACTCAGAGGCCCCACAATATCCATAGCTACCCTCTGAAATGGGTCCTCGATCACAGGCAAATGCATCAAAGGAGCGTTCACCTTGTCTCCTGCCTTGCCTACCTTTTGGCACTGCTCACAGATCCTGCAGTACCCTGTTGCATCTATGGAAATCCCAGTCCAATAAAAGTTCTGCATAATACATCTCTTTGTATGTTTTATGTCCATATGACCAGCAAAGGGAATATTATGGGCTATGGCAAGAAGTGTAGGCTCTGGGCACTGCCAACTGCTGTATTCTCTCATCCTCTAGCCCTAACTCAGGGGTCCACTCTCTATACAGTAGCCCTTTGTCCCAGTATACAGATTCCCCTTCCCTTGAGAATCAGGTGCCTCACTAGCTACCTCTCTCAGGCCTTGTAATGTAGGGTCCGAGAGCTGAGCCTGTCTCAACTCTGTCTTTGTAACCCTTCCCAGCTCCCCTTCCACAGGAAGCCTGGTATCCTCTGACAGTGGTGCCTCACTGTCAACCTGGGTACTACTACTCACCTCTGTCCTTGCAGTCACTCTGTCCAAGGGAACATCAGTACCCACAAGCAGCTATGGCTCACCTTCAGTCTCACTGCTACAGACTAGCTCCCTCCCTAAAGTAACCACCTCAAATGTCCTAACTCCAAGTGTGTGGTGTGTCTGGTTCTTCCCCAGACTATCAAACCCACATGCTTGTCTCCAAGCCTGATTGCATGTAACTGCATAAACACATGGTACTGCCTCATCAAAATCCTTCCTTATCAGGACATTTGCAGGGTGGTAGTTTGGTACTTCTGTTGTCACCAGGCAACCTACTATTGGCATTTTGTCATTCCCACTTACTAGCTCTCTCACCTTTTTTATTTATTTAGTTATTTATTTATTTATTTTATTTATTTGACATTTGTTAACTGGGTTGGTCCAATTGAGCAAAATAGCCCATTTTCAGCGGAGACCCTAGGAGAAAAGCTCCAGGTAGTTTATACAAAGATATTAAATAAAGTAAGTACTGATCAAAAACATGATACCACTAAAATCAGAGTTATACAGAGTAGAATTAACAGATAATTTTTTTTTACAAAGTAAAAGTAAGGAGGTATTAACAATGGTAGTATAAATAGAGTACAGACACAAAAAGCAGAGAGTACACTATAAAATGTTAATTGAGAAGGTTTAGCAAAACATATAGTTTATATATATATATATATATATATATATATATATATATATATATACATATACATACAAAGAGTAAAAATGAAAATGCTAAGTTAAGCCAAAGCTCTCATTATAGCATAGCCATCTATTTAGATATTAAGGCAGACACTTATGAGAGGGTCAATTTGAGGCGGTTGGGAGAGATGGAGGTAGAGCGATGGGGGTTAGGGGTTCAAGTAGGGGCATGGCAAGGACAGATCCAAAGATTGGCTAGATAGTTTTTAGTTCTTTTTTGAAAGAGTTGGTGAAAGTAATCTTTCTTAAGGTGGGTGGGAGTTTGTTCCAATTTTGAGATACTGAATATTTATGTAATAATTTTCCTATAACCGTATTGGGTTTATATACTTGGAGAAGGTGTTGGAAGGGGCTTTGGAGAGTGCATGTGGGTGTGTAGTAAGACACAAGGTTGGTTAATGAGGGGCAGGCATTGGGTTTGTTGAGTAGAAAGTGAGTACTATGAATATGATAAAGCTGAAGTAGGTGGGAGAATTCAAGCTACTGTAGGTGTTCAGAGCCAGGCCGTGAAGAGGTGTATGTGGTAGATTTGCTGCAAATCTGGCAATTTTATGGTATGTTTGTTCCAACTTAGTGGTTAATGAGAACTGGAGATTGATAAGGGTTGGGGCAGCATATAGTAGCTCTGGGAGTAAATAAGCTTGGGCCAGAGATACTCTTGATTCTTTTGTTAGGTATTTGCTATTTCAATATAGGAGACCGAGTTTTTTTTTTATAGACTGCTAGATGTGGAGGTCGAGTTTTAGCTCATCATCTATTGTCATACCAAGTAGCTTAGGGTGAGGTTCAACATTTATGGTGGTGTTATTTAAAGAACAGATGGAGAAGATGGGTTTGAGGTGAGAGAGGGATTTCGGAAGGAAAGAGTAAGAGTTTTTTTTTTGGATTAAGAATGAGCTGGTTTTCAGTGAGCCATGTTTCAACAGAGATAAATGAGTCTTGGGTAAGAGTGTGAAGTTGAGAGATACTTTTAGAAGAAGAAATGAGAGTTGTCTTCTGCATACTGTATAAGAGAGGAGTGAGGGCAGGAGGTGTGGAGGTCACTGGTGAAGATATTGAAAAGAAAGGCTCCCAGGACAGAGCCCTGAGGAATGTCTGTATGAGTGGGGAGGAAAGAGAAGCCGTAGGAGTGTCGTCTTACTGATTGCATTCTAGTTGAGATGTAACTGGAGAACCAATGAAGAGTAGAGGCTGAGTGATTAAGGTTGGCAAGCTTGGTTAGGAGTTTAGAGTGGGAGACAGTGTCGAATGCTTTTGAAAGGTATACGAAGAGACATGATGCACCTTTATTGTTATCCTGAGCATCACCTATGGTGTTAATGAAAGGAAGAAGAGCAGCTGAAGTGCTACGATTTGGTCAGAATCTTTGTTGGGTGGGTGCCAGGTGGTTTTCTTGGATGAGATATTTGAGAAGTTGGGTATGTATGCATTTTTCTAGAATTTTAGAGAGGGGGAGAGTATAGCTATGGGCCTGTAGTTGGATGGGTCAGAGGAATTACCTCCTTTGTGGAGTGGTATAACATAGGAAGTTTTCCAAATGTCGGGTATGGTGGCTTCCCTAATAGATCTATTGATGAGTATTGATACTGGGTAGGCAATGATGTCAGCTGCAAAGCTGAGAAAGAGGGGGGTACTTTGTCAGCTGAGGGGGAACATAGTTTGAGTTTTTGGAGGAGGGATTTTATGTATGCGGTGGCCACAGGATCAAAGGAGAAACATTCAGGGTGAGAAGGTAGTTGTGGAGGGCTCATGGGATTAGAATTGTGGTTAGAATTGGTGAGTTTTTGAATATTATCAATGAAGCAATTGTTAAGGAGGGTGGCAGTGTCCTGTGCTGGCAGATTAGGGTAGAGATTTGTATGCTTGTTGTTTGTTTGCTTATTTCCCTGAAATGCTAATACCACCTAAAACACTGCTTTTCAGCGCTTCTGTGGATCCATAGTGATATCTGCATTGCTTACTGTACTTATTTCCTTGTTTTACTTGAAAGAACGTTACTGTTTGTTGTTTTTGCATTTAAGTTATCTGTAACACATTGCATTTAAGTTACCTGGAACTTGCTCACTAAGTCAGCACTAAAAAATTAAAAGCACTACACCCTCACAAACTCCCCTTGAGTACCTTGTTCCCCATTGGCCCTCTTTTTCAATTATAAAGGAATTCCCAATACTATTCTAGCATGTCCAAAAGTCAGTTGTCCATCTCCTCTCTGGTCCAGCTGGTGAATCTGGGAATCTTGAGGCAATGTTACAACTGCCTCATGTACACAGACAACCCTCTCCTCCCAACAAATTCCAACACATGTGAGAGATGCAACCATATAGCCAAACTGGAGGCTAAGCTCTCTCAACTCAGTACTGGCGTAACCAGTCAGGAGGAGAAGGAAACCATACTCACTACAATTCCAGTCTCACATAGACCTACCACGACAGCAAACCAAACATATAATCACACAAAAACATACTCGGAGGCTCTAAATAAAGATCTGCCGAAGCAGCAGAGACCTCCAAAGCAGACATCCAAGCAGCCGCTACCCCAAAACAAAACACATGCAACACATAGAATAAACCAAAGCAACTCACTGAAACTTATGAAAAGCGCTGGTAATGTCAACAAGAAGCTAAGCAACTAGTGAATTTTTTCAATTCCACTACAACCTTTTTAAAATTTACTCAAAACTTCAAGGAAACTAACATCAACTTCCTGGACGTTGAATTAAGTAAAAATAATGGATACTACACAGCAAAAATCTTTAGAAAAGTCACATATTCCAACAGTTTCCTCCACTTCACCAGCATGCATCCTCTTCATCAGAAGAAAGCTGTGGTAAAAGGACAACTAGTGAGGGCAGCGAGGATGGTCTCCTTACATAAGGAATTTGAAGAGGAATGTGTCTTGTTATACCTTATGTTTTTGAAAAGAGGATACCCTGTATCCTTCCTGGATAATATTTTTCAAGAAGTTATTAGAAAGAGAGAAATAGGGACTTATAAACCAATTCTGATGGGTGACAATAGAATTAATAGCCCCAACAGAATTATTGACTCAGAAATTGGTAATAACAACATACAAGTGAATACCATTGGTAGTACAAACCAGGGTCCTGTGTATGGCACTGGGCATAACAAGAGCTTTACAATTGCTTTTACTTTTACATACTGCCCAGAGGCATTGGAGATAGGGAAAATAGTGAGGAAATATTGGTGTTACTTATCTACAGACAAGGATGTTTCTCAGATTTTAAATTTTAACCCTGTAATTACATACAGAAAAGGTACTAACATGAAAAGACTTCTTGAAATTAAGCCCATCAGTACCAAAACTAAGGGGGGAACCAAGAAGTGTGGTGCATGTAAATATTGCAGGTATATTGAGACATCAGATGAATTTACTATCAGGTCAGTTACTTATCAAGTTAAGGAACTATATACTTGCAATTCTAGGGCTGTTGTTTACTTGGCACAGTGTATCCAATGCCCATCATTTTATGTGGGTAAGACGGATAGGCTTCTGCGTGATAGAATTTATGAGCATCTATACGCAATCAGTAAAGGTAAAAATGAGAATGCTTTGGCTAGACACTGTGCCAGTAATCCTGATCATACATTTAATTTTATGGGTATAAGTCAAATTAATAAACACTTAGTAGGTCACAGTTTAATGAATGATAATCTCTTAAAATTAGAATTAGAGAAAAAAGAACTAGCTTGGCAACTTCGGTTAGCAGCATGTAGGGCACCAGGACTTAATGATTCGTGTTCAATTTCTTGTATTTTGAAGATCAAAAACCTTTTGAGGTAGACTCCACTTTTTAAATTGATGTACAAGTTTTTTGGATGTCTTTAGTATGATCAAATTTAATAAGTAATAGGGTTATGTACTATTATATATTTTTAAACAACTATTGCTTAGTTTAATTAAGTTAGTACATATAAGAAAAGGTTTTTAATAAGGGTTGCACCTAGGTACTATGTTTTTAAATTACAAGTTTTTATACTTCACATATCATATATTTTTTATAAATATTGTTAATATTATATACAATTATGTGTTTTTTAGGTAAAATGAGTATTTGAACTTTAGGTATTTTAAGAAAATTTGTTTTTGTTGCAGTAATGCTTAATAGCGTGTATTGTCTCCTTAAATGGAGGCTGAAATGCTATTAATTAGTTAATGAAGTACTTGCACTAAATTTGAAAAGTTTATTTAATGACTAATTGCACTTGTACTGGCTGTTGTCTGAAGAAGTTCTGTTACTCTCAGAACGGAAAACGCTTGTAGCGTTTCACGTTTATTTGTCTTGCTCATTTAATGTTTTTGCTCATTAAAGAGGTTTAATACGAGTGCGCTACATTGACTAATGAACTTTTAAACAAGTTGCCAACTTTATATGAAGTGGATTACTTTTTCTACGCACCATCCTTTATTGTTGACATTACCAGCGCTTTTTATAAGTAACATGCAACACATAGCTCACAAAGCCAGTGTGCCGAACAGTCACAGCCCTTAAGGCTAAACAACACACCTGATACACTTGTAATAGGTGACTCTATCGTCAGACACACTGACGTCCTGCTCACCAGGCTGAACAAAGAGAAGGTCATGGTGAGCTGCCTGTTGGGCGCTAGGATCCGCCACATAACACAAGCACTCAGGTCACTCCAAGGCAAGTACAAATATGACTCAGTCATTGTCCATGCTGGTGTGAATGACCTGAGATGTACCTCCCTGGACTACATGAAAAGAGACATAGAAGAGCTGTCTGAGCATGTAGCCCAGGCCGGTATGACCCTGACCTTGAGTAGCATCTTACCCTCACCAAGAATGATGCCACAATATGAAGACAAGATGATCAATTTCAACAATCGGCTTAAGTATTGGTGTCATTCAAAGGGGATCCAATGCCTGTCAGCCTGGGATGACATGCTCGACAAGCCACAATGCTTCGCTAGGGACGGTTTGCACCTGTCACCCCTGGGCTTTTGGATATTGGCAAAGGCTCTTGCTACCCCCATAGTGCCTTTTTTAGGCAAGGGTCAAAAGACAAACACACCTCCATAGGTATCACAAGGGATAAGAAACTAAGAGTAAGGCTACTCAACGCCAGAAGTCTAAACCTCAAGATGCATGCACTCAAAACTCTCCTTAGCATGCAGAACATCGATATCTGTGCAGTAACAGAAACCTGGTTCAAGGCTCCCGAGAGCACCCCAGCACTACCAGGTTATACCTCATACCATGCTTTTTAGCCGCAAAACTTGGACCGAACCACAAAAGGAGGGGGAGTATCAATATTCATCAAAGATACCCACACCTCCAGGTTGGTGGCACAGCACAAAGCATCAGAGACTATCCATGTGCAACTAACAGTGGGTAAAACTGCCTTCCAGTTTATAGCCTGCTACAGACCACCCTCCCAAACCCAGGAACCCCACTCAACCTTCCTGAGAACACTGGAAAATATTAAGGTCTCTCCAAACACCATTATATTGGGCGACTTCAACTACCCAAACATAGACTGGGAGCATTACTCTAGCTCCAACACCCTAGCCCAAAGGTTCCTAGAATTTATAAACTCAAATGCTATGGAACAACTTGTTACCACTCCCACAAGAGGGGAAAACATACTGGACCTGATCATCACCAACATGGGGACTCTATGCTCCAGACCAGAAGTGTATCCCTCACTGGTAAAATCAGACCATAAACTAATCTCACTGGATATTCACATCCCGACCCCAACCCCTGCCCAGAAAACCACAGTGAAAAACTTCTCTAAACCAAATTTCACACTCCTCAAAACTGAGGTGGAATCCTTCAAAGCCCCCGGGCCTGTGTATTAATGTACAATGATGCACCTATCAATATATATTTACAGTATGGGCAGCTGCCACATTCTTTCATCCCTCCTGCATGTAATTGCATTGTATACTCACATTCAAATAAATTCTTAAGGGTTCTACCCTTCCTAGTGATGAATTTTGGTTCTATCATAATTTCTCCACTATTAGTTTGTCCTCTAATAAAATATTCCAATTTTTCATCAGTATATTTTAATGTAACGATAGTCAAGGTTGTAAGTTCTGACAAAACTCGTTGTGAAGTCAAATCCATTCATGTCTGACCTAATGTTTAGATTCTGATCCAGGTTTTCCCCTTCTATTTAGATGCCATTCATCAAATGATTATTCATCAGAATGGGATGTTGTATATTCAAAATAGGTGTGTACACACCATTAGCTCTTTTGACAGTAACTTCTTCTATTAGCTTATCAATTAGTGTACTCGGATATGCTCTTTTCATAAATAATTTTTTTCAAAAAATGGCATTCACTAAGGAAATCCTCATCTGTAGATACTATTCTGGCAGCTCTCACTAATTGACCCTTTACCACCGATCTTTTTTGGTGGTAAGGGTGTGCACGTGTAAAATGCAAAAATGTATTTGAATAGGATGGTTTTCTATAAATTTTTGCTGGGTACCTCTTGTTCACATAATTTTTAGTTAGTTGAACATCCAAAAATGCTATTTAATTTGGATCAAAATTATATGTGAACACTAAGAATTCAGTAGTCTGATTAAAATAATTGATCAGGTTCTCTGCCTCTTCATGATTCCCTTTTATTAATAAGAAGATATCATCCAAATAACGTGTAAAATAAATTATTTTTGAGGCTATTCCTTCCCTATTAAGTACATAATGATGTTCCCAGTAATTTATTACCAGATCCACAAAGCTAGAGCCACAGGGAGACCCCATAGCTACTCCGCTTTTCTGCAAATAGTAGTTACCTTTAAAGTATATGTAGTTATGGGATAGAACTATGTCTAGGAGTTCTTCTACTAAGGTGATGTCATTTTGGGGGCCCCTTTGTTTTTTAATATATGACTAACCCACTCTATGCCCAGTACTTGTAGTACTGACATGTATAAGTCCCTTACATCTACCATAAGGAAGTTATAATGTTCATCATACTCCAATTCATTAATTTTTTGCAGGATTGACCATGAATCTTTACATATTACTTCTTCAGTTATCACGTATTTTTAAAGTATGTTATCTATCAATTTAGCACATGCATACGTGGCAGGATTTCCGTCATCCACTATAGGTCTAAGCGAAGGATCAAACAAGCATTTATGGATCTTTGGAACCCCGAACATTGTAGGTACTACTGGTGTTAGCACTAGCATATAATTGTACATATCTAAATCTATCTTTCCCTCTATAAATAAATCATTGATGTAGATCTTAATACGTTCATTAGATATATTATATTAATTGAGGGATGCTTTCTGATATGAACTAGAGGCTAGCATTGATTCTATTTTAGCTTCATAATCATCCAAGTCCATAAATACAAGGCCTCTGCCTTTATCGGGCTTCATAACCCATACCTTAGCAGATCATATTATATTAATCCATGCTTGCTCATCTTTGGTTAAGCTATAGCCATAACAGCTAAATTTGTTTTCCTTTTGATATGTTCTCATATCCAATTCACATATTTTTTCAAATGTGTATAACAGATTAGGCAAGGGGGTTATATGTGCTTGATATTCTGTATTGTGTTTGTGACTGTGCACCTATGTTACCCAACAATAATTTTAAATTAAGCTTCCTGACATACAACTTTAAATCAAGAATGCTGTTAGCTATATCCATCTTCATAGCTGGTATAAAAGTAATTGCTTTGACTAGAGTGTTAGCCATCTCAACAGAAATGTCCAGTGTAGAAAAATTATATACAAAAAAGTCACCTTCCATATTTGAAATTGTAACTGGCATTTCCATAGTATTATTATCTGTTCTCTCATTTATTTCCACTTGTGCTTTTTCCTCTGGTTTTGTTTGTTTTGCTGACCTCCCTTCGAAAAACCCTGATAGTTATTATTATTGCGTTGGTTATTGGTGTAATTCTGTTGGTAATTCTGGTTTTGGATGCGTTCGCTTGGGCCCTCAAACTGATTGTTAGAAGCATCAAAGCTGCTATCCTGAAGTTCTATAACATCCTGCTGAATCGAGCGTTCAGAAAAATTGTTCGTCATTACATTTTGTGAACTCCCGCCCCTCTCTGTGCAGTCTTGCTTTCCTGTTGCACTATGCATTTGATTGATGTTCATGCTAACCCACCCTTTCCACGCTTGTCCAGCTGGTGGGTGTGGATATGCTGTACCATTCTGATATTGCTGGTGGTCTCGCTCAAGTTTTTTAACTTTAGTAGCTTTGGATTTGTTTAAATGAAAGTCAATTGACTGAAAAATATGAGAATACTCATATTTATATCATTCAAAATCAACATGTATTTTGATCTGAACATCCAAAACAGATGCTGCATTCATTAGTTCATCTGCCATGATGACATAATGTTTACACATAAGATCTAATAATTCAAGTCCTTGCTTATTGAATAATTTTACCAACTCCTGATGAAATAAGGAATCGGTTATCAAGCCAGTGAGGTATTGACAGATTCTCAAACCCTTTGGTATGATACTGGCTTGTATACATTCTTGGAAGTATTCCACTTCCAAGTGAAGCTTCTTATACTTAAGCAAGTTTTGATCTAAATTGTTTAATAGTTCTGTTATGTCAACCATATCCCTAACCGAGTTCCCGTTCATGTTAGATGCATTATTATTAGATAGGCCCACAGGACAAGTGAGCCATTCTTTTAGAGTTGGGATCCCAATAAGATTGAAATATTTGCCCTATCTCACTGTAGTGCGATCTCAGAGTTGGTATATATACTTAGAGGGGGGTGGGGAGCACAGCCCCTCACAATAGCGAATTCTGGCATTTTTGAATTTTAGAGTGTTTACAACTTAATGCTTTTGTTCTTATAATATAGACCCGTTGCTTCTGAGGCTTGGCTACTCCCTTCCCCATTACCTCCATGACTCTGGCAAAGAGTCAGCATCTACTTTTCATGTTGTCTCTGCCTCTCCTATTCCTCAGCTTCCAGGCATAGCAGTTTCTCATTTTCCTCAGCCTGCAACCATCATAGTTTCTCATTTTCCTCGCTCTGAAGATGCCTCAGTCTCTCTGCTGCTTCTATTTACAAACACTTGGCCTCCAACTCAAGTCTCTTTAGCTCCTGATGGATTTTTAAGTCCTCTGTAGAAAGGTTGAGCTGTCCATTCTCTGAGTGTTGTACATCTCCACGGACAGTCTGATCATCCTACTCATTGCTATTCTCTGATACAGCTGTGACTAAAGCTGCAATCATGTCTGCTTTAGTCAGGTTTCCATGCACCAGTCCTTTAGCCTGGCACATCTCAACCAACTGGCTCCCTGTCAGCTTGCCATACTCCTCTGCTGACATGCTTGCCTGCTTTCTCTGACTAAGCTAACCAAAGAAATAAAACAATTGTGATCAGAACTCTGAATGTTCACCGCGTGGCTGATTTAGAGTACAAAAACACCTTCAGTGATCACTGTACACAAGCTACAAGAATTCACTATCCACACCACTACCTGGGACAAAAATCATTCTTCTGTGTCTTCAAGATTGTCAGGTTTCGCTCTTAAAGGGTCAATAAATCAACGTTCACTATTTTGACCATTTGCTGATTTAAGCTAGACCTGATTCAACACAGTGACAATAGAGAGTTCATAAATCACAGGAAATACTTTAAAACAGTCTAACATAAATATAGAAAACATCTACACTAATCTTACTGTATTTCTATCTATCTCTAAGAGAAATCACTGTTCTAAATAACTTATTTACAGAGCAAGGCAAAGTGCCGGTGAGTTGTTGTCAGCTTCAGAACAAAATACAAAATGCAATCTCTTTCTCTTGGGCTAGTTCTTAAATTGATAATATACATTACTGCTGAGTCATTTCAGATTACATCATTCTTGTCACTTCTGCTTAAGTTTCCCAGGTTCACAGAACTTAAAATTTAACATTTCTCAGCAGCTGCCAGGAACTCACAGCAATAAAAGACACTTTATATGTGAAACCTAGTAACTATATCTATTTAAGACAATAGAAAGAAGCTACTAGCCCAGACATCCTGTCTCTTAGCTTGAGATCACAGACAGTTGTAAAATTATTTTTTTTTATCAGCTTATTATCTTAGAGTTTGCAAGTTAACTCTATATGTCCCATTTTTTTACCATGAAAACATACATTACATAGGTATAGGGTTTATACATATTTCTGCTGTTTTCCCAGCAGGGTGCACTGTGATTACATTTTTGAAGCTCGGCATATAACAGTTTTCTTACATTTGTGAAACCAGCCTGTGGATCATATTAATATTTACAATGACATAGAATAATTTACAAAACTCTATCTAGCTAGGCTGGCAGCCTCTCAGTTTATCACAGCTTATATAATTACATCATCATCATCTTCTTTTGGCTGTTCACGTTAGAGGTCACCACAGCGGATCATCGGCTTCCATTACTTCCTGTCCTCTGCATCTTGCTCTGTCACACCAACCACCTGCATGTCCTCTCTCACCACATCGATAAACCTTATCTCAGGCCTTCATCTTTTCCTGTTACCTGGTAGCTTCATCCTTAGCATATTTTTCCCAATATACTCAGCATCCCTCCTCAGCACATGTCCAAACCAACGTCATCTTGCCTCTCTGGCTTTGTCTCTAAACCTTCCAACCTGGGCTAACCCTCTAATATACTTATTCCTAATCCTGTCCACCCTCGTCACACCCAGTGCAAATCCTAACATCTTTAACTCTGCTACATCCAGCCCTAACTCCTGTCTTTTTGTCAATGCCACTGTCTCTAAATCATATAACATAGCTGGTCTCACTACCCTCTTGTAGACCTTCCCTTTCACTCTTGCTGGTACTCGTCTGTCACAAATCACTCCTGACACTTTTCTCCATCCACTCCATCCTGCCTGTACTCTCTTCTTCACCTCTCTTCCACACTCACCATTACTTTGAACTATTGATCCCAAGTATTTAAACTCATCCAACTTTGCCACCTCTAATCCTTGCATCCTCACCATTCCTCTATCCTACCTCTAATTCACACACATATATTCTGTCTTAGTCCTGCTGACCTTCATTCCTCTTCTCTCTAGAGCATATCTCCATCTCTCCAGGGTGTCCTCCACCTGTTCCCTACTCTCACTACAGATTACAATGTCATCTGCAAACATCATAGTCCACGGGGACTCCTGTCTGATCTCGTCTGTCAACCTGTACATCACCATTGCAAATAAGAAAGGGCTCAGAGCTGATCCTTGATGTAATCCCACCTCCACCTTAAATGCATCTGTCACTCCCACCACAGACCTCTCTGCTGTCACACTACCCTCGTACATATCCTGTACCACTCATATATTTGTCTGACACTCCCAACTTCCTCATACAATACTGCAACTCCTCTCTAGGCTCCCTGTCATATGCTTTCTCTAAGTCTCCAAAATCCCAATGCAACTCTTTCTGACCTTCTCTGTACTTCTCCATCAACACTCTCAGAGCAAACATCGCATCTGCAGTGCTGTTTCCCGGCATGAAACCATACTGCTGATCACTAATCATCATGTCCCTTCTTACCTAGTTTCCACTACTCTTTCCCATAACTTCATGCTGTGACTGATCAATTTAATCCCTCTGTAGTTACTACAGCTCCGCACATTACCCTTATTCTTAAAAATCGGCACCAAAACACTTTTTCTCCATTCCTCAGGCATCCTCATACTTTCCAAGATTTCATTAAACAATCTGGTTAGAAACTTACAGCTCATATAATTACAATCCAACAAAAAACAATTGTTGGCACATTTTCTATGTATTTGCTTATTTAATTTGACATTTTTACAATGAAAGTCTGACTGGGATAATATCCCATTTTAAGAGTACTCCTGGGAAAAAATCTTCACGTTGACATAATATGGTTACAATTAAATTATGAAGTTATTACAAAACTTAATGCAGAAGAAGAACATAATAACTAGGTAAAAAAAATCACAACTTCACTTCATACTGTGAGAAATTATACATACAGAGTGCACATATCTGGACAGATACAAGTTAAAAAAGAACATTATTAATAGTTAAATAATTTACAAGTTACATCTCAGATGTGACATTATAGACACTGAGTACACATTGGAGCAGAGATGACCTAGATAGGATTGCTTGGGCAAAATTATATTTTGTGCTTTATTTAAGAATTATATTGACAGTGTTCAGAGAAAAATAATTAGTAAGAAGTATGCCAGGGAAAGAAGATAGGGCTAATTTGGCCTAGAGTGGTGCAAGAGTAGAGGTGTTTGAAGCTGGATAAGTTAAAGATAGTTCCAATTTACAGCTTTCCATTTAGAATTCCATTTCTGGCAGCTAAGTATGAACACAGACTTTGGTCAGAGGATTTGTGGGGTCTATGTATGCTGAAAAGACATTCATTAGTTCAAATTAGTCTATTAATGTGGTAGTAATGGAGAACAGGACTAAAAGAAAGGCAGCCATTGGCTTTGTTTATAATGCTGTGTGTGGAGATAAGCTGTGTGTATTCTAAGTGGTGAGTCAGTTTGAGCCACATCAATTCCTTAAGGACTGTGCAGTAGTGGATGTGGTATTGTTTCTTGGTGGCAAATTTTGCAACACTTATTTTAACATGCCTCTACTTTATTTTTAATTGTAGCATGATGTTCAATTAGTACTTAGCATTCTGAGCAACCATTCACCACAGAATCCACAACAAAAACAATATAATGAAAAATGTCACTGTGGCAGGACTTGCCTTTGTATTAGTATATTTCTGTTCATCTTTGAGAATTACACACAAAAGTTTCACATAATAATAGCATAGTGCAAAATATACATAACACTGTAATTACAATACCACTGAGCTTCAAGTCCAGTGCAACTCTAAATTTGCCTCCAGTGCTTTAGCTGCTTGAAGGCATGGAGTGGTAGCTATGGCATATTACAAATTAAAAAAAAATCTATATCTGTATATACATCTAGTTATATCCATATCTAGCTAGCTAGCTATGTATGTATTGATGTGTGTGTCTGTGTGTGTGTCTATGTATGTGTGTGTATATATATATATATATATATATATATATATATATATATATATATATATCTAAAATTAACCGCACTCAAAAAAATTGAACGAAGAGAAGAAATTTTAACTAAGAAATGAACTTCGTGACAATAAAAGCATTCAATAAAATAGTAAATAACACCAACAACTCTAGTAGAACTTTAGCGCTTTCGTCTTATTTATTATCAAGACTTCTTCAGAAAGACATGTTTCATAAGTATGAGCAACCATTTTCACTTCCTTTATATATATTAGTTCTAGCAGGCCATTTAAATTAACAACAGTTCCTTTCCAATAGAAAAGTGTGAACAAGCAGGGTGCTGTGTGCATTTTAATTAACATTACAATTGCAGTTACATAAGGCAAATTGGTCAGACAGTAATAGCCTTGTGGTACCGTGTGCATACTAAAAGGGATAGTGTGCAAAAAGGGATCGTGTGCAAAAAAGGGATTGTGTGCAAAAAGGGATCGTGTGCAAAAAAGGGGATTGTGTGCAGAAAGGGACTGTGTGCAAAAAGGGACTGTGTGCAAAAAAAAAAAAAAAAAAGGTTGGGGGTACCAGGAAAGATGACAGTCATGCTGTGATGATTCTAATATAAACATGTAACTTATGAGTGTTTGCCTCCAAAGGTAAGTAAAGAAGGGAACGGAGGAAGGTGGAGGAGTCAGGTAGAGAGTCCTAATATGCTTTGGCATCGGTGTGTGTGTAGAGAAATGTGTGGGTATGCCACCTGATGGGGGAGTGGGAGGAATGCGGTGTGGACTTGAGGGGGGGCTGTTAGGGGGCCGCCCATGACAAGGAGCCTATGAATAACAGTGTCCCCCAGAAGACTGTCAGTGCAGATGGTACCACCTGTGGGCTGGTTTGGATGGTATCACCCCTTGAATGGCTGCGTGAAAATGTGAGACCGGGGGGTATAGTCGGTGGGGTCAGCGGGGGCTAGCCTGGTGATTGGGAGCATGTGTGTAGGGGGTATGGGGGAGTCAAAAGTCAGAGAGAGAGTGGGAACATGTGTGCAGGGGGTATGGGGAGTCAAAAGTCAGAGAGAGAGAGAGAGAGAGAGAGAGAGAGAGAGGAAACACATTATATTCACTTGCACAGTTGTAAATCCATAAACACATTAAATCTACTTGCACAATTCTTCAAACCCTCTTGCACAGTTCTTCAAACCCTATCACATTTCAATCTCTATACCATTTAAGTGCACATTTAATGTTCAGTGTCTCGTTGAGACCTGGATAGACATCAGCTCTCAGTTCTATCTGCCATTTTAATTCCCGGACTTGCAGGAATGTGTCCATGTCCCCTACAAATTCTGTTATTTTTTCCAGCACTGTGAATTTGAATCCTGTGAAGTTTGGGCAAATAGTACTTTGTTTAGCCAAGGCATTGTCCTGTTTGTGTATTGCTGCAGTGTGTTCTTTAATACGGCTACTCAGCTTCCTGTTCGTTTTGCCGATATAGAAATTCCCTCAGTGTTCGCAGAAAGCACAGTAGACTACATTTTTTGTGTTGCAGTCATAGTGGTCATGTAGACCGACAGTTCTGTTGCAGTGCGGGAAGGTGACATTGTTGCTTTTTCGTATGTGTACACAGGCAACACACTTGCCGCAGTCAGACATTCCAGGTTCTGTCGATACTTCGCTCTGTGGGGATGGCCTTTTATTCCTCTCGAACGCACCACCAAAAGAAGAGGTTCGTTTGAAACAGAAGTTTGGGGATGTCCCAAGTAACTTTGTCAGACCTTTTTCTCCTCCCAAGATGTCCCAATTGTTGGTGAGGATCCCTCTAATTCCAAACATATCGGTGGAAATTGGAAGGGGGAAACTTGACACCCAGTCTTTTTTGTTCGGTCCGTTCTGTGCCCTTGCTGTGAATCCCTTTTCCAGGATTGGTGGGTACCTGGAGTGTCTGTGCTGTATGATCTCTTGGAACAGGTTGTCCACTAGATACTCTGGGTATTTTCATTCTAGGAACAAGTTTCTGAGGTAAAAACCTTCCTTGATGAAAACCTCGTCCCTAAAAATGAGTCTGGATAACCGGATGAATTGTCCTTTTACAATATTCTTTTTCATGAAATGGGGATGCTGGCTGCTGAACTCTAGATAGTTATTCTGGAAAGTGGGCTTGCGGTAGGTGTTGGAGTCAAACTGTCCATTTTCCGGGTCTATAGTGAGGTGGATATCAAGGAATTGAGTGGTGGTTCCGATATGTCCTACCGTGAGGGTCAGGAAGTCCAGACTCTGGAAAAGGGTTTCCAGAAAATTGCTCAGAGAAAGTCTGTCCCCTTCCAGACAAAAAAGACGTCATCAATATAACGCCTGTACATTATGGTGTTGTTGAACCCGGGTAGTGATTCAACCTTATCCATTTCCCAGGCACTGAGGACTAAGTTTGCATATGCTGGGGCCATTTTGGACCCCATGGCTACCCTTTCTGTTGGTGGTAAATCTTCCCGTTGAATTGAAAGAAGTTATTTCTTAATACTGCTTCTGTTAACCTGCATACAGTATTAATCTTAGTCCCACTTAGGTTGGAGTGCCTGTTCAGGTACTGTCTGGTGAGGGTCAGTCCTTTGGCGTGGGGATGTTTGTGTAGAGTGCTTCTACATCTAAGGTGACCAGTAAATATTCCCTCCATCCAGCCTTAGTTTGAAGATGTCATTTAGAAAAGCCCAGGAGTCCTTGATGTAGTATTTGCTGTTCTGTACAATGGGGTTAAGGATGTGGTCCACGTATTGTGAAATCTTTTCTGTTTTAGTCCTTCGTTCGATACCACATGGCGGAAAGGTGGATTTTCAGGGTTCTTGTGAACCTTGGGGATTCCGAAAAATTTTCCAAGGCTGGGTGTCATGACCTGCATGAAGTCTTTTTTGTCTTGAGAGATCTCATCCCTGAGGTACAGTTCCAACAGTAGGTTGTCAATTTGTTTAAAGTTCTGTTGTACCTGGTTGATGTTGACCTTTTTGTAGAACTGGTTATTCATGAGGGATGCTTCAAGTGTTTGGATATATCTCTCCTGCTCCATCACTACTATCCCGGATCCCTTGTCAGCCTTCATGATCCGTAGGGATTTGTCCTGACTCAGTTCCTTCCAAGCCTCTCTTTCTTCCCTGTTCAGGTTGTGCCACTTTGCTGAGGGCTTATCAGAAAGGAGTTCCCTGATATCCCTTTCGCAGGTACTCGCAAAGAGGCTCAGTGTGTTGGAGAGTGCAGGAGTGTACAGGCTCTTCATGGTAAGGGGTCTGTTGTTATCTTCGAGCTTTCCTCATCTTCTTCCTCTTCATATTGTTGTATATCTAATTTTAGTTGTAACTTTCTCAGGTAGCACTTGAGGTCCAGGATAACATCCGCCATGTTGGCTCTCTGCGCGGGATGAAAGAAAAGCCTTTCTTCAGTACCTTATGATGGCTTTCCGAGAAATCTCGTGTGGTGAGGTTAAAGATGTCACCTACCCCTGCTGGAGACCTGAAGTCAGTGCTATCAGGTGCTGGTATCAGTGAATGGGAGGGTGATCAGGGTGGTCCACCCCAGTAATACTAGTACTGTATCCCGTTCCGCTCCTTCTTCCCCTGTGATTGTTGTTCCCTCCTTCCCTCAATATTGTTGGTGTTGTGGTTCCAGTTTCGTTCATTACCCCCAGGTCTGAACCTGGTATAAGTCCTGGTTCTGGTTGTGAGTCCTGCCGAAGATAAAAAAACATTGTTGTTGCTACTTGTGCTGTTGTTGGAAGACTGGTCGTTGATTTGTGGGGTCTGATAAACCCTTTCTTGATTGATCGCACTGTCCGGTGTCCTGCAGTTTGTATTGTTGTTGTCCTCGTTGTTGTCGTGGTGGTCACGTTCACTGGTGTCTGGATCTCTGTGTCGGCTGATTCTGGAGAGGCATTTCTGGTCTTGGCTGTCCCCTAGCAGGAGTATGTACCATCATCTGGGAACTACTCCCTGCTAGTGGGCTGGATGTGATGAGGAGTCTATCCACCTCTGGTGTGTTGGGTCCATTTGTGGGTTCTTGTAATTCTGTCGTAGGCCTTAGTTCAGTTGTGGACAACGGATTGTTTGTGGGATATCTGTCTGGCCTTCTCCGTGTGTGTAAGGAGCGTGTGGGCCTGATCGGGTATGCTTTTCCTTCCTCATATTGTTTAATGTCCCTAAGCAATTTGCCTTTCTTGCGTTCAATCAGTGCCACCACATGCCTAGTAATTTTGTGTGGTACATTGTCCCACATTTCCATAAAGTCAATAAATGTGGGATCCTGCAGGATGTGTGTTTGCAGATCATCTATTTGAGACTTGTAGGTGGCCATACTCTCAGTATTACTTTGGATGAGTGCTTTGATAGCTGCTAGCCCAGAGTCATTATATATTTTGACCAGTTCTTTGTGAAGCTGAGAGTTTGGAGTAGTCCTGTTAGGAAATTTGTTACACCTGAGACCCTGTGGGACTATATCCAGTTCTAAACACCTTTCCAGATAGAAGTTGTCATGCTCCAGGTTTTTGTAGGTTTTAATCAGTCTCGAATCTGGTAATTAGAGATCTGGCGCTCTGTGAGACCCTCTGTTTTGACTGTACTCCAGTTGTGCTGTTGTATTCTGGACAGGGCAACAGAAGGGATTAATTTCCGTCTGCGTGAGTATCAGGTCAAGAGCCTGTGTGGTCCTTATTTCTGTCCCAGTTCTGTTGTTAATTGTGGCCCTGGGTCCAGAGTGGTCCGGGGTTCAGTGCGGTCCCTGGTGATCCTTTCGTTTGTAGGTGTTAAAGGTCTGCTGTTTAGGTCCTCAAGAGATCCTGCGTAACGAATTCCTTCCGATAATTTTGTAAGAACTGTTGTTGGATCAATTGGTGTCCTGCTCCTGGTTGCTTCTGTCTTCAGTTGGCTACTAGAGCCTGAGTTGGGTGCTATGTTTCCTGCCATACTGTCACGCGGAGTAGAAGACTTATAACTAAAATTAACCGCACTCAAAAAAATTGAACGAAGAGAAGAAATTTTAACTAAGAAATGAACTTCGTGACAATAAAAGCATTCAATAAAATAGTAAATAACACCAACAACTCTAGTAGAACTTTAGCGCTGTCTTATTTATTATCAAGACTTCTTCAGAAAGACATGTTTCATAAGTATGAGCAACCATTTTCACTTCCTTTATATAGATTAGTTCTAGCAGGCCATTTAAATTAACAACAGTTCCTTTCCAATAGAAAAGTGTGAACAAGCAGGGTGCTGTGTGCATTTTCATTAACATTACAATTGCAGTTACATAAGGCAAATTGGTCAGACAGTAATAGCCTTGTGGTACCGTGTGCATACTAAAAGGGATAGTGTGCAAAAAGGGATTGTGTGCAAAAGGGGACTGTGTGCAAAAGGGGACTGTGTGCAAAAGGGGACTGTGTGCAAAAGGGGACTGTGTGCAAAAAAAAAAAAAAAGGTTGGGGGGGGGGGGTACCAGGAAAGATGACAGTCATGCTGTAATGATTCTAATATAAACACGTAACTTATGAGTGTTTGCCTCCAAAGGTAAGTAAAGAAGGGAACGGAGGAAGGTGGAGGAGTCAGGTAGAGAGTCCTAATATGCTTTGGCATCGGTGTGTGTGTAGAGAAATGTGTGGGTATGCCACCTGATGGGTGAGTGGGAGGAATGCAGTGTGGACTTGAGGGGGCTGTTAGGGGCCGCCCATGACAAGGAGCCTATGAATAACAGTGTCCCCAGAAGACTGTCAGTGCAGATGGTACCACCCGTGGGCTGGTTTGGATGGTATCACCCTTGAATGGCTGCGTGAAAATGTGAGACCGGGGGGTATAGTTGGTGGGGTCAGCGGGGGCTAGCCTGGTGATTGGGAGCATGTGTGTAGGGGGTATAGGGGAGTCAAAAGTCAGAGATGTGTGCAGGGGTATGGGGGAGTCAAAAGTCAGAGAGACAGAGAGAGAGAGAGAGGAAACACATTATATTCATTTGCACAGTTGTAAATCCATAAACACATTAAATCTACTTGCACAATTCTTCAAACCCTCTTGCACAGTTCTTCAAACCCTATCACATTTCAATCTCTATACCATTTAAGTGCACATTTAATGTTCAGTGTCTCGTTGAGACCTGGATAGACATCAGCTCTCAGTTCTATCTGCCATTTTAATTCCCGGACTTGCAGGAATGTGTCTATGTCCCCTACAAATTCTGTTATTTTTTCCAGCACTGTGAATTTGAATCCTGTGAAGTTTGGGCAAATAGTACTGTGTTTAGCCAAGGCATTCAAACTGTCCTGTTTGTGTATTGCTGCAGTGTGTTCTTTAATACGGCTACTCAGCTTCTGACAAAGTTACTTGGGACATCCCCAAACTTCTGTTTCAAATGAACCTCTTCTTTTGGTGGTGCGTTCGAGAGGAATAAAAGCCCATCCCCACAGAGCGAAGTATCGACAGAACCTGGAATGTCTGACTGCGGCAAGTGTGTTGCCTGTGTACACATACGAAAAAGCAACAATGTCACCTTCCCGCACTGCAACAGAACTGTCGGTCTACATGACCACTATGACTGCAACACAAAAAATGTAGTCTACTGTGCTTTCTGCGAACACTGTGGGAATTTCTATATCGGCAAAACGAACAGGAAGCTGAGTAGCCAGATAAAGAACACACTGCAGCAATACACAAACAGGACAGTTTGAATGCCTTGGCTAAACACAGTACTATTTGCCCAAACTTCACAGGATTCAAATTCACAGTGCTGGAAAAATAACAGAATTTGTAGGGGACATGGACACATTCCTGCAAGTCCGGGAATTAAAATGGCAGATAGAACTGAGAGCTGATGTCTATCCAGGTCTCAACGAGACACTGAACATTAAATGTGCACTTAAATGGTATAGAGATTGAAATGTGATAGGGTTTGAAGAACTGTGCAAGAGGGTTTGAAGAATTGTGCAAGTAGATTTAATGTGTTTATGGATTTACAACTGTGCAAGTGAATATAATGTGTTTCCTCTCTCTCTCTCTCTCTCTCTCTGACTTTTGACTCCCCATACCCCTGCACACATGTTCCCACTCTCTCTCTGACTTTTGACTCCCCATACCCCTACACACATGCTCCCAATCACCAGGCTAGCCCCCGCTGACCCCACCAACTATACCCCCGGTCTCACATTTTCACGCAGCCATTCAAGGGGTGATACCATCCAAACCAGCCCACGGGTGGTACCATCTGCACTGACAGTCTTCTGGGGGACACTGTTATTCATAGGCTCCTTGTCATGGGCGGCCCCCTAACAGCCCCCCCTCAAGTCCACACCGCATTCCTCCCACTCCCCCATCAGGTGGCATACCCACACATTTCTCTACACACACACCGATGCCAAAGCATATTAGGACTCTCTACCTGACTCCTCCACCTTCCTCCGTTCCCTTCTTTACTTACCTTTGGAGGCAAACACTCATAAGTTACGTGTTTATATTAGAATCATCACAGCATGACTGTCATCTTTCCTGGTAACCCCCAACCTTTTTTTTTTTTTTGCACACAGTCCCTTTTTGCACACAGTCCCTTTTTGCACACAATCCCCTTTTTTGCACACGATCCCTTTTTGCACACAATCCCTTTTTTGCACACGATCCCTTTTTGCACACTATCCCTTTTAGTATGCACACGGTACCACAAGGCTATTACTGTCTGACCAATTTGCCTTATGTAACTGCAATTGTAATGTTAATGAAAATGCACACAGCACCCTGCTTGTTCACACTTTTCTATTGGAAAGGAACTGTTGTTAATTTAAATGGCCTGCTAGAACTAATCTATATAAAGGAAGTGAAAATGGTTGCTCATACTTATGAAACATGTCTTTCTGAAGAAGTCTTGATAATAAATAAGACGAAAGCGCTAAAGTTCTACTAGAGTTGTTGGTGTTATTTACTATTTTATTGAATGCTTTTATTGTCACGAAGTTCATTTCTTAGTTAAAATTTCTTCTCTTCGTTCTATTTTTTTGAGTGCGGTTAATTTTAGTTATAAGTCTTCTACTCCGCGTGACAGTATGGCAGGAAACATAGCACCCAACTCAGGCTCTAGTAGCCAACTGAAGACAGAAGCAACCAGGAGCAGGACACCAATTGATCCAACAGCAGTTTTTACAAAATTATCGGAAGGAATTCGTTTGGCGCAGGATCTCTTCGAGGACCTAAACAACAGACCTTTAACACCTACAAACGAAAGGATCACCAGGGACCGCACTGAACCCCCGGACCACTCTGGACCCAGGGCCACAATTAACAACAGAACTGGGACAGAAATAAGGACCACACAGGCTCTTGACCTGATACTCACGCAGACGGAAATTAATCCCTTCCGTTGCCCGGTCCAGAATACAACAGCACAACTGGAGTACAGTCAAAACAGAGGGGTCTTACAGAGCGCCAGATCTCTAATTACCAGATTCGAGAGACTGATTAAAACCTACAAAAACCTGGAGCATGACAACTTCTATCTGGAAAGGTGTTTAGAACTGGATATAGTCCCACAGGGTCTCAAGTGTAACAAATTTCCTAACAGGACTACTCCAAACTCTCAGCTTCACAAAGAACTGGTCAAAATATATAATGACTCTGGGCTAGCAGCTATCAAAGCACTCATCCAAAGTAATACTGAGAGTATGGCCACCTACAAGTCTCAAATAGATGATCTGCAAACACACATCCTGCAGGATCCCTCATTTATTGACTTTGCGGAAATGTGGGACAATGTACCGCACAAAATTACTAGGCATGTGGTGGCACTGATTGAACGCAAGAAAGGCAAATTGCTTAGGGACATTAAACAATATGAGGAAGGAAAAGCATACCCGATCAGGCCCACACGCTCCTTACACACACGGAGAAGGCCAGACAGATATCCCACAAACAATCCGTTGTCCACAACTGAACTAAGGCCTACGACAGAATTACAAGAACCCACAAATGGACCCAACACACCAGAGGTGGATAGACTCCTCATCACATCCAGCCCACTAGCAGGGAGTAGTTCCCAGATGATGGTACATACTCCTGCTAGGGGACAGCCAAGACCAGAAATGCCTCTCCAGAATCAGCCGACACAGAGAGATCCAGACACCAGTGAACGTGACCACCACGACAACAATGAGGACAACAACAATACAAACCGCAGGACACCGGACAGTGCGATCAATCAAGAAAGGGTTTATCAGACCCCACAAATCAACAACCAGTCTTCCAACAACAGCACAAGCAGCAACAACAATGTTTTTTTATCTTCAGCAGGACTCACAACCAGAACCAGGACTTATACCAGGTTCAGACCTGGGGGTAATGAACGAAACTGGAACCACAACACCAACAATATTGAGGGAAGGAGGGGGAACAACAATCACAGGGGAAGAAGGAGCAGGAACGGGATACAGTACTAGTATTACTGGGGTGGACCACCCTGATCACCCTCCCCATTCACTGATACCAGCACCTGATAGCACTGACTTCAGGTCTCCAGCAGGGTAGGTGACATCTTTAACCTCACCACACGAGATTTCTCGGAAAGCCATCATAAGGTACTGAAGAAAGGCTTTTCTTTCATCCCAGCGCAGAGAGCCAACACGGCGGATGTTATCCTGGACCTCAAGTGCTACCTGAGAAAGTTACAACTAAAATTAGATATACAACAATATGAAGAGGAAGAAGATGAGGAAAGCTCGGAAGATAACAACAGACCCCTTACCATGAAGAGCCTGTACACTCCTGCACTCTCCAACACACTGAGCCTCTTTGCGAGTACCTGCGAAAGGGATATCAGGGAACTCCTTTCTGATAAGCCCTCAGCAAAGTGGCACAACCTGAACAGGGAAGAAAGAGAGGCTTGGAAGGAACTGAGTCAGGACAAATCCCTACGGATCATGAAGGCTGACAAGGGATCCAGGATAGTAGTGATGGAGCAGGAGAGATATATCCAAACACTTGAAGCATCCCTCATGAATAACCAGTTCTACAAAAAGGTCAACATTAACCAGGTACAACAGAACTTTAAACAAACTGACAACCTACTGTTGGAACTGTACCTCAGGGATGAGATATCTCAAGACGAAAAAGACTTCATGCAGGTCATGACACCCAGCCTTGGAAAATTTTTCAGAATCCCCAAGGTTCACAAGAACCCTGAAAATCCACCTTTCCGCCATGTGGTATCGAACCAAAGGACAAAAACAGAAAAGATTTCACAATACGTGGACCACATCCTTAACCCCATTGTACAGAACAGCAAATACTACATCAAGGACTCCTGGGCTTTTCTAAATGACATCTTCAAACTAAGGCTGGATGGAGGGGAATATTTACTGGTCATCCTAGATGTAGAAGCACTCTACACAAACATCCCCCACGCCAAGGGACTGACCCTCACCAGACAGTACCTGAACAGGCACTCCAACCTAAGCGGGACTAAGATTAATACTGTATGCAGGTTAACAGAAGCAGTATTAAGAAATAACTTCTTTCAATTCAACGGGAAGATTTACCACCAACAGAAAGGGGTAGCCATGGGGTCCAAAATGGCCCCAGCATATGCAAACTTAGTCCTCAGTGCCTGGGAAATGGATAAGGTTGAATCACTACCCGGGTTCAACAACACCATAATGTATAGGCGTTATATTGATGACGTCTTTTTTGTCTGGAAGGGGGACAGACTTTCTCTGAGCAATTTTCTGGAAACCCTTTTCCAGAGTCTGGACTTCCTGACCCTCACGGTAGGACATATCGGAACCACCACTCAATTCCTTGATATCCACCTCACTATAGACCCGGAAAATGGACAGTTTGACTCCAACATCTACCGCAAGCCCACTTTCCGGAATAATTATCTAGAGTTCAGCAGCCAGCATCCCCATTTCATGAAAAAGAATATTGTAAAAGGACAATTCATCCGGTTATCCAGACTCATTTTTAGGGACGAGGTTTTCATCAAGGAAGGTTTTTACCTCAGAAACTTGTTCCTAGAAAGAAAATACCCAGAGTATCTAGTGGACAACCTGTTCCAAGAGATCATACAGCACAGACACTCCAGGTACCCACCAATCCTGGAAAAGGGATTCACAGCAAGGGCACAGAACGGACCGAACAAAAAGGACTGGGTGTCAAGTTTCCCCCTTCCAATTTCCATCGATATGTTTGGAATTAGAGGGATCCTCACCAACAATTGGGACATCTTGGGAGGAGAAAAAGGTCTGACAAAGTTACTTGGGACATCCCCAAACTTCTGTTTCAAACGAACCTCTTCTTTTGGTGGTGCATTCGAGAGGAATAAAAGCCCATCCCCACAGAGCAAAGTATCGACAGAAGCTGGAATGTCTGACTGCGGCAAGTGTGTTGCCTGTGTACACATACGAAAAAGCAACAATGTCACCTTCCCGCACTGCAACAGAACTGTCAGTCTACATGACCACTATGACTGCAACACAAAAAATGTAGTCTACTGTGCTTTCTGCGAACACTGTGGGAATTTCTATATCGGCAAAACGAACAGGAAGCTGAGTAGCCATATTAAAGAACACACTGCAGCAAAACACAAACAGGACAGTTTGAATGCCTTGGCTAAACACAGTACTATTTGCCCAAACTTCACAGGATTCAAATTCACAGTGCTGGAAAAATAACAGAATTTGTAGGGGACATGGACACATTCCTGCAAGTCCGGGAATTAAAATGGCAGATAGAACTGAGAGCTGATGTCTATCCAGGTCTCAACGAGACACTGAACATTAAATGTGCACTTAAATGGTATAGAGATTGAAATGTGATAGGGTTTGAAGAACTGTGCAAGAGGGTTTGAAGAATTGTGCAAGTAGATTTAATGTGTTTATGGATTTACAACTGTGCAAGTGAATATAATGTGTTTCCTCTCTCTCTCTCTCTCTCTCTCTCTCTCTCTCTCTCTCTGACTTTTGACTCCCCCATACCCCCTGCACACATGCTCCCACTCTCTCTACTTTTGACTCCCCCATACCCCCTACACACATGCTCCCAATCACCAGGCTAGCCCCCGCTGACCCCACCAACTATACCCCCCGGTCTCACATTTTCACGCAGCCATTCAAGGGGTGATACCATCCAAACCAGCCCACGGGTGGTACCATCTGCACTGACAGTCTTCTGGGGGACACTGTTATTCATAGGCTCCTTGTCATGGGCGGCCCCCTAACAGCCCCCCCTCAAGTCCACACCACATTCCTCCCACTCCCCCATCAGGTGGCATACCCACACATTTCTCTACACACACACCGATGCCAAAGCATATTAGGACTCTCTACCTGACTCCTCCACCTTCCTCCGTTCCCTTCTTTACTTACCTTTGGAGGCAAACACTCATAAGTTACGTGTTTATATTAGAATCATCACAGCATGACTGTCATCTTTCCTGGTACCCCCCCCCCCCAACCTTTTTTTTTTTTTTTTTTTTTTTTTTTTGCACACAGTCCCTTTTTGCACACAGTCCCTTTTTTGCACACAATCCCCTTTTTTGCACACGATCCCTTTTTGCACACAATCCCTTTTTTGCACACGATCCCTTTTTGCACACTATCCCTTTTAGTATGCACACGGTACCACAAGGCTATTACTGTCTGACCAATTTGCCTTATGTAACTGCAATTGTAATGTTAATGAAAATGCACACAGCACCCTGCTTGTTCACACTTTTCTATTGGAAAGGAACTGTTGTTAATTTAAATGGCCTGCTAGAACTAATCTATATAAAGGAAGTGAAAATGGTTGCTCATACTTATGAAACATGTCTTTCTGAAGAAGTCTTGATAATAAATAAGACGAAAGCGCTAAAGTTCTACTAGAGTTGTTGGTGTTATTTACTATTTTATTGAATGCTTTTATTGTCACGAAGTTCATTTCTTAGTTTATATATATATATATATATATATATATATATATATATATATATATATATATATATATATATATATATATATATATATATACACATGTGTTTATTATCAGCAATCCTGACATGCATAATCCGGTAACATGAAGACCAAAAACTCTGCTAACCACAATGTTGAACTTCTACACTTTCTGCCCCTGCAAGACCAAAGTTAATAGCACTTGTTCCTGAGATTACACTGGTTGGAATATTCAGTACTGAAGATATTTAGACATTGTAGGCTTCAGCATTTTGGTTTTCTATTTTGTGTTACCGGGATTGTGCATTTCAAGACTGTAAGCTTCAGCCTTGTGATAGTAAATCATCTCAATGTAATATTATTATGTTATAACCCTATGCATGACTGATTTTTGATTTTTTTTTGTTATTTCAGAAATAGTGAATTTTGCTTCTCGCAAGCTATAAAGGGCAATGTAAAATATCACAATGCTACACATACCCTTCCCCATTTCATAGACTCAGAGAAGTACATTTCAGGCTTTTCAGAATAGCTTTAATCAAAGAACAGCACAATTTTAGTGTCCCATCTGATAAAATATAAAGTTATATGTGTTAGCTGCAGTCAGACATTTTCTATAATGATAGCTGAAGTGTTTCCATCTGTGCAGTGATCAGCTCTCTACTAGAAGAGAGCACATTGAAATCTGAGATGTGGTACCTAGCCAGCATGCAGGTAAAAGCAGAGTTTTTAAATAAGTGCATCATCTGTACTTGTACAGCGAACATAACCTAAAGTTTACCACTTGGTACTTGAAGGATTAAGGAATAACGTGTCAGATATTAAGGGTGCAGAAAGATAGATAATACTGCAGGAAAAGCAGATTGAGTGAAGTGCATAACATTTTTTTTCATCTTTTATTCTCCTCAGGTGTCTGAGACTAGTTTGACTTTTAATTTCTTATCTAAGAATCTCCATGTCATACCCACAGAACTAATCGGTGTGTTAGAAGAAGATGTAACACTTGATGGGCTGGGTAGAGCCATAAAGTCTTTGGAGAGTAATAAACTAGCTAGAGATGTATTTCTGTCAGAGTTTTATAAATGGGATAGACAAAAATTGCAACTGCAACTAAAGCCACTTGCTTAACAGAATGTAAAGATAAGTGTCTCTCTCATACCTACTATGAAATATTCCAATCTGCCTTCTAAGACAAATTTGATGCTTCAAAATACAATAAACAGTGGCATGTTAGGCATATAAGACATTAAGACTGCAGCGAACAAGGTAATCATGTCTTACAGGCAAGAGTAGATGTGTTTCACCAACATTATTACCTATGCTTTACCTTTTGATTTAGTTCATTACATTAGCAAAGTATTTACAGCATATATTTCTCTTAAAGTTAGAGGTGACTGAAGCTATCATAAATATTTACATAAAATATATGAAAAAATGTTTGCTATAGCCAACCTGCTGGCAGACAGGTTCAGAAAAAAATTAATTCCTCATCCCAGAACCTGTCTCCCTTCCCTTATCTCTAGGGAGCAAGTCATCACTGCCCTCTCAAAGGCAAAAAAATACAGCCTCCATGGGATCCAATAACATCCCAGGCTGCATCCTACATGAACTCAGGCAGGAACTAGCAGCACCAGTAGGCACCCTATTCAACCAAAGCCTGAGTACCGGCTTCATCCCAGCTGAGTTGAGGACAGCCACTGTCATCCCTTTGCACAAAGGTGGAGCATAAACCGATCCAGGAAATTATAGACCCATACGCCTAACTACCTGACCTACAAAGCCATGAAATGGATTATCATGCACCTCATTAACAAGGACATTGACAACCTTCAAACACTCGATCCCACACAGTTTGGTTTCATCAAGGGGAGGTCATGCCTGTTAAATTTGGTCAACTTCTTCGAGACAGTCACCAAAGCTATGGACAAGGGAAAGATGGTACACACCACCTACCTTGACCTGGCCAATGCCTTCAATACTATTCCCCACTCAGGTCATCATCAGTAGCAGCAGCCCCCTTTTTCCCATTTTTCTACATGGGGTCAGGGTATCATGTTAACTGTTGCCAACTCTCTTGATTCAGTGCCACACTCCTGCCTTCTTCAACAGTCATACCTGACTGTCACTGATCTTTCACACAATCCATCCACCTCTTTGCTGGACATCCTCGCTTCCTCTTACCTTCTTCCTGTCTGTCCCAAATCTTCCTCTCTGGATTGTCTTCTGCTTTTCGGCACATGTACCCAAACCACCGTAATCTGTTCTCTTTGATCTTTTCTGCAATTGGAGCTACTTTGGCTTCTGCTCTTATGTCCTCATTTCTTCGCCTGTCCCACAGTGTACCACTCTTCTCAGGCACTTCTTTCCCAGGTTTCTTCAACTATTCTGCCTTTACTGCCCAGGTTGCTGTACCATACAGTAGTACTGGTCGCACCACTGTCTTGTACACCTTACTTTTCAGCTTCTTTGGCATTCTTCTGTCATAGACTACACCAGACACTCTATGCCAGTTGGCTGCAGTCCCACTGTTTCTAGATTTGACTTCTTCATTCAGACTTCCCTTCTCCTCAACCACCCCTCTCAGATACTTGAAGCTGTTTACCTGTTCCACTATCTTCCCTTCTGTCTCTATTCTCAGCTTCTTCTGATTTCTACAATTTGCTGCCATCACCACCATCTTATTTGTGCTTAGTTTCATCCCATGTGCCTTCAGTTTTGCATTCTATTCTCCTATCCTTTGCTGAAGTTCTAGCTCAGAGTCTGCCTGTAATGCCACATCGTTTGCATACAGCAACTTTGTTGATCTGTTCTCTCTGTCCTGTTTGCTAATGTAGACCATCACCAATATGAACAGCAGTGGACTCACAGATGAACCCTGGTGTACACCCACTCCCACTGTGAACTCCTCTGTGAGGCAAATACTGTTTGCTCTTGAGTCATTGGCTCCTTGTATATAGGCTGCACTAATTCTACCAATGCTTCTAGGACTTCAAACCACCACAGTACTGCCCAGATCAGCTTTCTTGGGACCTTGTCATATGCTTTTTCCAAGTCTAGGAATGCCCAGTTGGACTTTCTCATCCTCTCTAGCTTCTTCTCAAGTATCTGTCTCACTGCAAACAACAGGTCAATTGTGCTGCATCCTGATCTGAATCCAAACTACTCATCTCCCAGCTTACATTCAACTGCTCTACATATCCGTTTATCAATCACACTCTCCAGAACATTCATGCAGTGTGATAGAAGTTTGATTCCTTTGTACTGCTCACAGTTGTGGATGTCCCCTTTGTTCTTGTACAACGGCATGTGTATACTTATTCTTCAGATATCTGGGATACACCTTTCTCTCCACACTGCTATGACTGCCCTCAGGAGCCATTTCTGCCATATCTCATCCAGCATCTGTATCACATCTGCTGTGACCTCATCTGAGCCTGCTGTGACCTCATCTGAGCCTGCTGTGACCTCTACTGAGCCTGCTGCTTTCCTGACTTCACTTTCCTTAGTGCTGTTCTTACTTCTTCTAGGGTGAGCTCATCTTCCTCTCTCATTGTAGGCTGTTTCTGGGGCAGTACACTTCTGTGGGGTTTTCTTCATTCAGAAGCTGCTGGAAATATGCCTTCCATCTGCCTTTGATGTTCTGTGGACTGGTGAAGAGGTTGTTGCTGGCATCCCTTATGAAGGGTGTCTGACTATCTTCTTTATCTTTCTGTCTTTGCCTTGCAACCCGATATAGTTTCTTTGTGTCCTTCACCAAGTAACTTTCCAGAAGTTGGTACAGTGCCTCTGATGCCCTATTCTTTGCTATTGCAACTTTTTTCTTAGCTTCTTTGTTAGCCAACCAGTAGTCCATCCTAGCCTGGTCAGTCTTTTCTGTCTCCCACTTCTTCCTGCACTCCTTCTTTCTTTTGATAACTTCCTTGACTTTTGCATTCCACCACCAGCTTTCCTTATGTACCTTATTTCCGTACCTGGCTCGGCCACATATCTTTTCTGTAGTCCTACCTCATGTTGTTTTTAGGTGCTGTCATTTTTGTTCAACTCCAACTATTCCCTTTTCTTCTTGGGATGCTAGAGCCCTGAGTAATTCCTTGAACTGTTGAACTTTCTCTCCAGTCAACTTCCAGGTCTTCAGCCTGGTTTCTGTTGACATTAGAGCCTTCTCTGTCCACAACTTGCAGCTGATTGTGGCAACTAGTGGTTTATGATGTGGGCCAACTGTTTCACTTGGGATGACTTTGCAATCATGGATTCTACCTCATTGTCTTTTCCTTACTAGGAGGAAGTCTACCTGAGTTGTATGTTGGCTATTCTTGCATGTGATCTTGTAACTGTCTCTCTTTCTGAGCCATGTGCTGGCTACTATCAAGCCATTTGCCAGATAGAAGTCTAGAATGGCTTCTCCTTCTTTATTCCAGTTTCCCCACCCATGTAGTCCCAGACAGTCCTCATATCCTGTTCTGTCTGTCCCAATATGTGTATTCAAGTCACCCATTATCAACACCAATTCATGTTGTCCTGCTTTATCTAGTAGGTCCTGCAACTGCTCTCTGAATGTACCCCTTTCCTCACTATCACAACCCTGCTGTGGGGCATAGATTGAGATTATGAATACTGCCCTATCATTACACTGGAGTCTGATTACCATGTGTCTGTCATAAATTCTGATGATATCACTCACGGCCTTCTGAAGTTTCTCTCTCTCACCACAATTCCTACACCATTTCTAGCCTGTCCCCCTCCTGAGTAGTATAGTCTGGATCCCAAGCCAAGTGACATTGCTGCACTGCCCTTCCATCTCATCTCTTGAATACATAGGATGTCCAGCCACCTCCGTATCATAATATCATCCACTTCCAAGCTGCATCCTGTCAGTGAACCTATATTAAGTGTAGCAATTCTCAGTTCATGTTTGGCAGGTTGGTTGGTTTTATGTCCGGGTTTTGCTCAACAGAGTCCAGTTTTGCTCAACAGAGCTATCCCAGGTAACACAAGCTGGGCAATTCCCCACTTGGGTATAATAGATAAACACTCTCAACTAGGCATCAATCCATATGTTACTAGATGGGTAGCAAACTGGTTCACTGATAGTACCCACCTAGTCAAAATAGGGGAAGCCACCTCAAGCAGTAGACCCATCACAAGCGGTGTACCCCAGGAATCCATTTTGGGGTCTCTGTTGTTTAGGATATACTTTTCTGAGTTGTAAGGCAAAACTAGTGGGTTATGGCTGATCAAGTTTGCAGATGACTGCAAGCTGGGCGCTGTCATCAATTCCCCTAGTGATGTGAACATCCTCCAAGAGGGTCTCGCCCAAACAAATGACTTGTGTCAGAAACATGGCCTCAAACTGAATGCCATCCCCTTTGGGGAGAGTGACATCCCCACAAAGTATCACATTACTAACAAGGTCCTAAGCATGCAATCAGTCGTAAGGGATTTGGGCATCCAGGTTGACTGCAAACTGACTTTTGACCACCATATTGCCTCCATTGTATGGAAAGCTTTCTACATGGCCCACCTCATTAGGAAGGGTATCTCATCCAGGGATAAGGAGGTCATAACATCCATGTATTCTTCCATTATAACCCGTTATCAAGTACAATGCCCCTTTCGACATGTACCTCACAAAGCACATGTAGAAGCTGGAGACACCACAGTGGTTCCTCATCAGGAAAATCTAGGGCCACAAATATTTACCCACCACAGATAGGCTAAAAGCCCTGTCCCTCTACTCAGTTTCATACAGACTCCTCAGATGCGACCTCTGTCTGGCATGCAAAGCAATCTCAGACCCTGCCTTGATGGGACTGCTGCACATCCGCAAGTCAAGCTCCACTCGAGTAACCTGCACATGCAGCCTCAACCTAGTCTGTAACATCAATAGGACTTGTTAGTGGGACAGATTTCTGGTCTATAGACTCCCCCTTCTGTGGAATAGACTCCCTCTCTACGTCAAGCAGAGTATCTCATTAGCACTTTTTAAGTACAACCAGGATAACTTGATGGGGAACAGAAAATACACCCCTGGGATTCCACCTGTGTCCCTGCTGGACAGGAGCATTGGGTGCTACATTGGCTAAATTCTTGGCTAGGCATGTAAGGGCCTCAGGGCCAATAACCAAGTAACTTCTTCTGATCCTATGAACTAAGGGAAATTTTAAGTGGAAATTTTCCCCAGAGCATTATATATGGACCACTCATTAATTTCTCATAGTATCCCTAATAAAACCAAAAATGATTAGAAAACAAAAGGAATACTTTTATGAGATCATTTAAACAAACAAAAAACACAAACACAATAACAAACAGCTTATCAAAGATCAGTTAAAAAGTACTTAAGATGTAAAAGATGAATTTTATATTGAAAATGGCTAATGGCTAACAAATGATATATTGATATTAATATGTAACAGATTTAGAGAACACAGGGCAAATATGCCAAACATATCCTTATATGATAAATCGGGGTATTAAGAAAGAGAGAAAGAGGGAGACAAAGTTATATCTACAAAGAGGTGTAGGATAAAAGAGGGAATGCAAATATAATTTTTTGAAGCTAGTGGAAAACATTGTGGAAGGAACAGTTACGAGTGGTAAGGAATGGTAGTAAACTAGGAGTACATTAAGTGTCATATGTGGAGTAGAGTATCTCATGAGATCAGCAAATTGTACTGAACTCTATGTAGATTGTTTAAAGATGGGAGGAAAAAGATGATTTATGCTGGAGATATGTAGAGGGACACAGACTTTGCACACAAGTTGTGGATTTGTAAATGGACGAAGGTTAGACTAATTGAAACAATAAATATATGAGATCAAATATTTGAGAAAATGCATTTTCCTAGGTAATTTCTTTATTTTGCCAGGTTGACAAGCAGGAATCATGGAGCAACCAGTCAAGGAGGGAATTACAATGGCATCAGCAAGTATGACAAAAATATACCCACAAAAAAGGAGAAAACAAAGATTTATGTACTTCAGACTTTTCAACTTAACTAACCTAAGTTGTAGGAAAAGGTTTAAACTATGCAGCATATTATAAAGCATCTGAATCTACCAGTCTTATAAAAATGTGACTTACTATACATAAGTTAACTTCAATTTAGGTTCTTTCAAGCAAAAATAAAATCTTGAGGTTTAACCAAAAGCCCAGCAAGTACTTTTCACTTCGGGGGAATTTAATAAAGCCCACTATTTTTTTTTCCATGTAGGCTTCTTGCCATGCTTCTAACATGGCCGTGAACATTTTTAGATTCAATAAGCACTGCTTAGAAGACTTAGAAGACTTCCATGACATGCAAATCACCTCATAAGCAGGTGAATCTCATGTAAATGTGGCAGACAGAGTGATCCTTCAAGCAGAAAGGCAGCCCTGTAGACTCTGTGTCAATGTCCATATTGCACATGGAAAAATTCCATATACAGGACCTTAGACAGACAAAGGGGGCTGTAAAAAATGTAGATAGATATAAATAGCATAGCACACAAAGATATGAGAAAAACTATCCTCTGTGTGTTCTAAAAGTTACAATAAAAATGTTAAAATATTTTTTTTAATAATCTTGGCATGTTTGTGCAGTGGACCACAGTGCGTAGACATGCCTTATTTAAAAAAAAAAAATGTAAAAAATAAAATATTAATATCATGAGGCAGAAATGTATTACAGGACCATGTGTGCAGTATCTACAATGGTGCACTGGTGCTGCTGCTAACATGGAAGGGCTTGGAAGTGCAGTATCTACAATGGTGCACTGGTGCTGCTGCTAAGATGGAAGGGCTTGGAAGTGTGAAGTATCTACAATGGTGCACTGGTGCTGTTGCTAAGATGGAAGGGCTTGGAAGTGTGAAGTATCTACAATGGTGCACTGGTGCTGTTGCTAAGATGGAAGGGCTTGGAAGTGTGAAGTATCTACAATGGTGCACTGGTGCTGCTGCTAACGTGGAAGGGCTTGGAAGTGTGAAGTATCCAGGTCGTGAGCACGGATCCCTAGGTAAATGAGGTGGAGTTACTGAATAGCGTAATGGGGTAATCATGTCCACAGATCCCTTCCTTGTAGGCAGAGAACTGTGTTGTTGTCCACAGAGGAGGTAACTGACATCAGGAGAGGGTGTGTCAACTAACTTCTAAGTTGATTGGAGCATAGCTGCTCCTGTTTGAGCGATGCGCTGCCATGCTGAGCATGCAAGTCTGAGGGTGTGTGCACTGACTGCTAAGCATTGTTTACCTATGGGCACACATTTCCGCAGTGCACCACAGTGCTCAGAGTATCTTAAAGGGCAATGATGTATTAATTAGGCAGCACCTACAGTAGAGAAGTATAAAGTATGCATACATTCTACAATCTGATTTTCCCCCATACTCTGCATCTTTGGAGTACAGACTTGGAAATTTTAAATTAAAGAATGATAGGGGCTGCTGCAGGTCTGCTACATTTGTATGTGGTAAATGCTGAAGTCAGTGCTGCTGCTACTGCTGACAATAGGCCTACGCAGAGAAGGGGAAGAGTGTTCAGGCCCAGGGTAACCTTCCAGCAGCTACATGAGCTGGAGATTCTAGAGCGCTACAGGGTAGACAGGGATATAATAGAATAACTCACTGAGTTCTGCTGCCCTCAACCCAGGCCCAGAGCCAACAGAGGGAACCCATCCTAGTGGAAACAAAGGTATGTGTAGCCCTTAGGATAATAGCCACAGGTAGCTTCCAAAGACCAACTGGGGACATGATGGGGGTCTCACAGGCATCAGCATCCAGGGTACTCCACCAGTTTTTGAATGCCATGCTATCACATGCCAGTGAGCACATATATTTTCCCCTCACCCCTGAGGTGAGGGCCAGCAATATGCAACATTTCTACAGTGTAACACACTACCCTGAGGTACTGGGTGAAATAGATTGCACTCATGTACACATCAAGCCACCACACGATGAGGAGGATAGAATCTACATCAAACGCAAGGGGTACCACTCTATCAACTGCCAGGTCATGTGCAATGGCCATGGCATTATCATGAATGTGTGTGTTGGCTGCCATGGCAGTTATCAAGACTTCCATATCAGGCATGAATCACAGCTGTACCAGACGTAGGGCACATCTCATACAGCCATTTAATGGGGGATGCTGGCTATGCACTGGAATCATTCAGAAATGCACACACACCTATGGAAGAATGCCATAATGAGGCACACACACAAACTAGGAACATCATAGAGCATGTGTTTGTGTTGCTGAAGTCACGGTTCCGATGCCTTGATATATCTGATGGAGCCCTGCAGTACTGTCTAGCCACATGTGCACATATGTTCACAGTACATGCCATGCTACACAGTATGATCCTGCAGAAGCAGCTGCAGCAAGATCAGCATAGGGAAGGGATACACAGCCCCCACCAGTGCTTAGATCAACACAGCCACACTCAGAGGAGGACTCAGAGGAGGAGCCCCCTGATGATGTCCCTGGAGGCAGACGTAGGTGTGCCCATTATGCCCTGGCATTGGCTAAGAGACAGCACATTCACTGACAACCTAGGGCCCTAGGGACTGACACCTTACTACTACTCACATACATATATTTACATAGCTGATGGCAGGCAACCAACACAACCTGTACCTATCCATGTATTGGCTGTGCACTGCTTGCATCACACAGAGTCAGCCCTGAGCTACACTTCTATCAACTGCAGCATTTTACAAGGTAAGTCTCTAACCTACACAATACTTGTAAGGATTACTATAATATAGTATTGTATGGATGGATCTGCTGCAGCTATGCAAGGAAATATAGTTTGCTATTTGGTCAAAGTTAATATCCACATGGGCCAATTGATACTCTGTCCAATATTACATGTTCTTTAATTTTCACTAGGCCTCATGGTTAGAATATTCACAACATCAGGCAAGGGAGATATTAAACAGTGGGCACACATGATATTTGGACTACTGTCTACCCAAGCTGATCATGTGCTGTTGTTCCCCCACCCCCAACACAGCAGGGTACCCACATAACTGCTTTAACTCATTCCCTCAAGAGCAGCTCTTTTGAGTGTGTAGCTTTAACTCCCAGTGGGTGTGGCTTGAGTCTTTAAAAATTGAAGCCATCACCTTACATTTCTAACAAATATTCATTGACAGAGGTCAAATATCAATACAGTTGTGTTTGGTATCATGTATGCTTCAAGACAAAATATTCTGATACTTTGTATGTAGCATGGTTTTGGCATTATTAATGAAAATATGAACAAGCAATATTTGATGCGTAGCACAGTAGAAGGTAACTGTAGAAAGACCCGGAGGTGCACTCGGGTGTAATGAGTTGAAAATCAGCTATGGTATATCAGTGGACCAGGTAATCTCAGGGCTGTAACATAGATATCGCTCACACATTGTATGTCTCTCTTTATGCAGGATAACAATGTACATATGTATGCTGTTGATTGTGTGATGAATGGCCCCTGTCTGTCTAGTGACCTGTGTGGCTCAGTGGACTAGGGAAGCTAGCATGGGTGATGGTGGTGATGGTTCTAATCTGGAATTACTCACGTCTTTTGCATGTGAGATATAAGTATGTTGGTGTTGTCACAGAATGTCATACCTCCCAACCTCTTAGTGTAATAAATCTGGACAAAGACAGAAAGATTGGGAAGACTAAGGCCCAAACATAGGATAGAGTTTAAATATTGTTCACATAAACCTACACAGTTGCTGGAATTAAAGGTGTTGCAGTAGTACATATATTATGATGGATATAAAGTCTGACACACAATTGTTTGTCTGTAATTAATAGAATGTATTGAAGTCAACATTCAATAAAGCACCATTAAGACCACAAATGTGTGAGGAACAGACCAAACATATGAGACAAAACTCTAGACATTCTATGAAAATCAGGATGGTTGAGTGGTATGCAGACTGTCAGTCTGTTGGTGGTGTAACATTACCAACTGCTGTCACAGACTAAGTACAGCACACAGCTGGGAAATGCTGGGAAAATTTTGAGTGAAGTGCATTACTACAGAAACAGGCCTGGATGTTAATGCCTATAACACACAAAATCCTGGACTGGAATACAGGTATGTGTGGCCTGGAGTTTCATTATAAGCACTGACAGCTCCACTGGGCATGCCCATACACTTAGTAAAAATGAGAGCAATTCTGTTGGCCCTTCCTTGAAATGACCTGCTATGTATAAATGCCTATACATACAGACATATACATATACATAGCCATCTCTCAGTATATCTCTCTCATATGCATAGTTTATCTACGCTATGTAATGTCAAATAGATATATACTGATATATATATAAAGGTATATATATATATATATATATATATATATATATATATATATATATTAAAATGATACATAGACTCCCCCTATATATCTAAATAATACATATACATATCATAGACACACATACCTCTACATTTATATATACATCCCTGTTATATGCAGAAATATGTGTGTGGATGTCTTTATTGTCCAACATACCCTAATAACAGTGAGCAAACTGCACTAACACACAGCCATAATGTTGTTCAAAGGATCCAAGCTAAGGGTGCAGCAGTACATAACCTACTTACTTACAGATCCCTATGCCTGCTGGATGTCACCATGTAGACATACACAGGTGAGCAGGTAGTATAATGTGTAATGGTGTCAACACACATATGGATAGGGCACATTGTCTCTGGCCACAGTGTTGCCTATCTAACTACAAGCAGTCACATATGGCCATACTGGTAACTTTACACACATAACTAGTATAACAACAGTTATCTCACTGCTAGGCTACTAGATGCGAATAACAGTATGAACCAATATCACTCTGCAAGCCACAGATGCTGTTCAACACAAGCCTAGTTTGTTTAATGCACAAGTACTGTGTGCCTGCAATTACCTCTGCAACAGACTAAACCTGTGGTGCATGCAGTAAATACTGCAATCTGTAGTGTATAACCATAAATAAGTAGTGGTTCTAATCTTACTTCAGCCTGCTTGGTGTGTGTGTATATACACCTGCAAAACAATAGACATGCCCTCATGGGCTGCCCAACAATAATGGTTATGCACTTTTTGGGCCTGTAACTTGCTTCTGGCTTCCAAACAGCTCTCTTCTACAAGGCCTGATGATGTCAGCCACCTTAAGACTGCCAACTGAGAGTGCAGTATCAGACATAAGCCATGGCGCATGTGAGAAGTACTGTACACTATAATGTATAATCCTAGAGATAAGAAGGGGTCTCATCTCACTAAAGCCCTTTGTGTGTGTGTGTGTGTGTGTGTGTGTGTGTGTGTGTGTGTGTGTGTGTGTATATATAGATATATATATATATATATATATATATATATATATATATATATATATATATATATATATATACCACTGCAAAACAATGAGCATGCCTTCATGGGCCCATAACTTGCTGCTGGCTTCCAAGCTGCCCTCTTCTACAAGGCCTGATGATGTCAGACACCTTAAGAGTACCAGCTGACACTGTAGCATCAGACTTAAGCTGTGGCACATGCCATAAGTACTGATATCTAGAGTGTAAAAGTCTAGATAGGAAGGGGATCTAATCTCACTCTGCCCAACATTGTGTGTATGTATATCAATATGAAAATCTTTGTAACTTAGACGTACTTAGGGTTTTGTAGCAAGTGATGTGACCCCCCCCCCCAAATGAATGAACACAACAAGGATTGCTGATATCAACAAGCATTATATGTTCTAAACTGATAGTACTAGCAGACATGAGTGGTGTTGCATGCATTGGGTACTGTGATCTGTAGTGTGTACCAGTACATAGGTAAGTGTTCTAATCTACATACAGCCAACTTGCAGTATGTGTGTGCCTTGGCATGTCATGTATGCAGTGAGTGGAAATTTTGCTAGCCTGAATGTGGCCATGTTTGTGTGTGAGGCTGTTACAGCGGTATATATCATGTTATGGAGCCATAAGACATGTGAACTTAACTAGCATAATGGCCATACAGCCCTCACAATCAGAGGCATCTGTATACCCAGTCAGAGACATCTGTATACCCCTCAGTACAGAACCAGTACATATTGCTCCAGTTCAAGAGGGACTCAGGCAGATGCCGTGTGTTGAGATGATGGTTGCCCAGCCAAAGAAATAGCATGTTCTGAGGTGCACTGAGGTGCTCTGTGTACCATGAGGTACATGTCTGTTTCAAGGGTGTGTTTATGTCTGGTAGATGAATGTCTCCCACAAGCATGTAGTACTAATGTCGCATAGTAGGTTAATGTCCTTACAGTGAGTCATCCATCTAATATACTCCCTACAGATAGGCAGCATATGCACTCCAGCAAGGTCACACCTTGCCCTGTATCAGACCTTATTACAAATTATGAATGCAGGAGTATGCTGACCTCCACCATTGTCCTTAGTAGACTGCCATACAGATGTGAACCTATGAAGTAATACATGTATACTGCTATACCTTGCTGAAGTAATATTTCTGCTGTGCTGCCATGCCATGCTGTGCCACTTCACTGCCACCATGTGTCCATAGGTTATCTCCTAGACTTCTGGAACAGAAACATACACAGGTTCATGACATACATGTCATTGTATAACAATATTGCCAGCACAACATCATACAACATAAGGTCCACAAAAGTATATTGCGTAGTCATGACACATGCCATCATACAATGTATGTAGGTGACCACTACAAGTGGCATGACAAAACAATACTGCATTACACAAGTATATGTTAAGTAATATAGTCATACTGTGCATCAAACCCATAGCTTCATTCCCTGCATCGATGGGAAGGATGACAGTGATGTGGCACAGGCATCATCACTTACACATGGTGATGTGTGGGGGTGCTGGAGATATAAGCTGGCCCAAACAGTTGACAGCATGTGTGTGAATCAGGAAGGGGAGCGGGTTAGATAGACCATGGAGAGGTGCCATGTGTGCCTGTAGGTGACCTGCATGTGACAGTGGTGTGGGAGTGTGTGCATGTACACAGTCAAGCTCAGTGCTAGCCTTACGCATGTGTGTGTTGGACAGATTTCAGCCATATATGGTAGAGTTGACAGTTCGCTGTCTCTGGCCCAGAACACAGCTACTGGCTCTGCCAGGAGTTGCACTGGCATCACCGTGCCCAAGGTCAGATGCAGTGCTAGTACTTGATGGTGACTGCTGTCTGCTGGGACCTTGTTCCCCATGGGACCACTCAGGACCATGTGCCCATGGCCTGTCATGTCATGGTGTGGGCAGCACACTACCCTCTGTAGTGCTGGATGTACTGCCACTATGGGAGCGTAACTTTGCATGCTGTGTGGACTCTCAGCAGATGGTGTTGCTGACCTACATCCATGAGTCTGATGTCCAACTCCAATCACATGTTCCAGCACAGACAATGTGCAGTCCAAGACAGGCACTGTCTTAGCCCACCGTCTGTCCACTGCATCAGTGAACTGATCCAGGGTGTCTCCAGTGTGATGGAGGCAGTCACAGATTTCAGACTGTGCTGCATCTGTAACCCTAAGCATACATCTGGTGTTCTGTTCAGAGTATGCCTGTGCCTCCATGATGACCAAAAACATGCACTGAGTGACCTGTGATGTTATGTGACACCTGCAACAGGTGATGGACAGACGGCAGTCCTATGAGAACCCCTGTCAGTCTGCCTGTGTTGGACATTGCCAGCTCTCTAGCTATGGTCAGTATCTATACTCACTGAAGCCAAAGTTGCCACACTGGCATGTTGAATGCCTCCATCCTTTGACTGTCCAATATTTGAGGCCTGTGGGGACTGGGTATGTGTGGGCATGCTGACTGTGTACAGTGACAATGATGGCAGAAAAGGGATGTCAACCTATGGGACAGATTCAGCCCCAGACAATCCCACCTGTGCCTCACTGTGGCCACCATCATCATCAGAGTCTGAAGAGACACTGACATCAGGTTGCATGGGGAGAGATTCCAGCTCCCCACGGTCCCCTGTGGAAACCAAGACAAAAGAAATACATTACTACCTGCACTATTATGTATAGAAAATCCACAAAGAGTCATAATAATTAGGATCCACGCCTGCATTACTAGTCTCACATCTTCTCATCTCCGCTTTCATGCACAACAGACTTTCTCACAACAAAAGACACATTTGACTCAAGGCCTTTATAAAATGCACTTCAGGTGCATCACGTGAGACTTGGCCAATACAATGGACCTTTTAGGTATGCAATATGACACTATACCTGATAAAACAACACATAAAACCCAGTACACCTATCTTAACGAATATATACAAGTTTCAATGTCTAAGGTATGTACCATCGACGTTTCATTTTTTTCAAGGCATGTCAGATTAATTGATTCATGTACATCAGGAGGCTTATTCACTCTGAACTATAACAGCAAAAGTGTTTTTGCTCATTCAGCTACACTCCCGTGATTACCCACTTTAGGAAACTTAGGTAACTGTTCCAGACTAGAACATACAAACATTCTACTCTGGTTACACACATTAAGTGTACATAGGGAATTATCCTGGCCCTTAACCTTAATAGCATATATATGCTCCATAACAAAACAGTATCAAGCTTACCAGGAGCAGGACCACAGCCTTGGACAAGTCCTGATGGACCTGTAAAAAGGTGAAGGTGAGATAATTTCAGTACCACCACATGTTGCAGCACAACAAGGTAATACTTGCATATATCTCACGTGTACAGTAGCTACTGTTTTACTTGAGTATGAGTGCACAACTGAGCTTAACCCCCCAACAGCACATAGGCCTGACACCCACATAAAGGTATGTACAGCTTGACAGGATTACTGTTACAGTATTACAATGGTGATCACAGTAAGCTTACCTGCATGCTCATCTGTTGTGGACCCTGTAGCACCCACCTCCACGATATATGGTGTGATGGATGTCTGGAAGCTGTTGTGTGTCCCTATGTTTTCCAGGAATTCCTCAGTGGCCATAAGTGGTTATTCCATTGTAGGCCCTCCACCGGTGACAGTATGATCCTTGGCTACATCTGCTGTCCTTCATCCTGCAGCATTTACCATGTCTGTAGTGCAGTGTTGAACCTGCTCATATGTCCTGTCCTGGTGACCAGTCTCATTCACATCCTGGACAAGGTCTGCCCACAATGCAGCCCGCTGCTCCCTGTTATGCCTCCCCATGGATAGGAGGATGTGATGATGCTGCCATAGTCCTTGAAGTATTAGTTCATTCTCCTCATCTGAGAAGGGGGAATGCCATCTATGATACATTAGTCCTGAAACACAACAAAAGGGAAATACATTATGGGATCAAATACATGGATGTCCACTATGAACACATACAGCAATCACAAAATGGCCAGCACTATCCACTGCTTGCTCACACATGTCATGCCCCACAGTGTGACAACATACTATGTGTCTGGATACAACAAAGATAGTATCATTACTTAGGTAGTTCCTTGTGTGCCATGAGAGATTCTGCTGTATGATCATATACCCAATGCTCCGGCCACTTTGGTGTCTCCCTTAAGGCCAGCCACCCAATAATATGTCATAAGACCAGTGCCAGACAAATAGCAGTGTGCTTTTATGACCACTATATAGGGACAATCCAACAACACCATTGTGCCACAAGGGCAAAAACCAATGCAACCCTGATATATTGTACTTCCCCTGTATGTGTAAGACAGAAGTGTATCAATAAACTGTCATTACCACAGGTCTAAGACAGGCATACTGCTATAATCCCTATTTCCCATACCTCTATCCTCCCATATGCATCCTGTTATACAGAAAAAACAGTTACATACCTGGTGGAATGCAGTACTCCTCTGTTGAAATGTGCTACTAGTAATGTTTCACAATGGTGTGCTCTGTGTGAGGTAAGTCTCATACAGAATGTTTGCCCATAGCCAGCTGCTTTTAGTTTAATATGCTTATCATTAGCAGGTAATTGCCTCTAAACCAAACTGTGACTCTGATATGCTTATTGCAGCCAAAACAGCTGAGCTGCACTATTATTAGCCAATGACATTAAACCACTGTGCAATATATAAGACCTTCATCTAGAACAGGGCTCCTTTCTTAATTGTTGAGATGGACATTACTGGGGTGAGGAGACTTCATCATTGTAGAGGGTAGGTCTGTAGCAGAAACCTTTACATAGAGCTATGTGTACCACAGGCTGCAGCTGCTGCTGCAGGTAACAGACATAGGCAGAGAGTGTGAGGACAACGAGCTGTATGTGTATCTGTGTCAGCTGTGTCAGCCTTGTTGTAGAGGCACAGCCAGGGTAAGGGTACCCTTTACACTTCAATTATGGCATGTGTTTAGGGTACGTATGTTAGGCAACTGTGTCAGTAACAGAGTACTAGGTGACATATAGTAATGCTATACAGATATGTGAAGTGTGTCCCTACCTGTAGGCCTGTGACTTCCAGCAGTGAAAACAGTTATATGTGCAATGCTCTGTGTGGACAACAAGTGCATACACATTAATTGCTATGTTCACAATAGTGTAATTGAAATGCAACACAACACTGGATTTGAACCCAGGACTGTGTGTGGCAAAATGTACTGTATGCAAGGAAATTAACAGACTGAGCTACTGATTCACTGCCTAAAGAGGTGTATTTGCAAGATATATGTGCACACATACAGGCTGTGACAAACATTTTCTACATCCATCAGTATGTGCATGGCTTTATATGAAGGTATGTCTGCACCAGAGTCCCAGTTGAATATGTATTTTTCTATGAGTGCCTTAGCAAGTAACTTTATATATGTTGCTGATAAAAGAACACATGAATTGTTATCACAGGCCTCAGTTACATCCATTATCATGTCTTTGGCTGTCTAATGGTGTACTATTGCACCAGAATCCAAAGTAAACTCCCATTTTTCCATTACTATTTATTACAGTTTTTGCGGGGTGGCACTCAGCTCCACTGAAATACACCTAATGATTGTAACTGGCAATTACTATGTTTTGTTCAAACCAGCTGTTTTATTTATTTATTTATTTATTTTACATTTGATAACCAGGAAAGTCCGACTGGACACAGGACCATATTCAGCAGAGGCCCAGGGACAAAAGATCCAATTTAACACTATAGTACAAATGAGTTGAATGAGTGTACAATACATATCATCAAATACATAAGCAAACCATTAAGACATACAAATAGACATATAAGAATACATTTCTACATACACATAAGAATCGATATCAGCATTTTTTTTTGTGTGTTTTAATTAAGAGGTGCACGGTGTGTTGGGTTAATTCAGTGTGCTGTAGGTGTGATGGGCTGTGGTTCAAAATATGGCAGAGGCATTTATTTTGTACATGTGTTTTACACTGTTACATGAAACATATATAGTCGATATAGCTCTATTTAGCTGAGCTGAGCAAAGCTGCACAATGCAGCGCATCATGCAGCACTGCACTAAAAATATATAAAGAAGAGAAAAAAGGGGAGCTAGGAAAGTGGTGAAATGGGGGCAAGCATGGGGAAAAACATAGTGAAAGGCATGGAGGGATGAGCAGGAAATGTGTAGGATAGAACCATAGCTATTCATTTCTTGTACAGCAACAACTGTGCACTTTGACAGAATTTGTAGATGAATTTGGATTCTCAAACCCCAGAGAGAGGGGTGAAGACATCATAACTGCACTGTCAAGCTAATTGGATAGAATTATGTGTTTCCAGTGGACACATGTGTGAAATGGAGAGCTATGAATGGGACAATATATATTTTTTGGGACAGGTGCCCATTTTTTTAGGTGAGAGGGGAAGGGAAATAAGTACATGTGGGGAGGTAAGTTTGGTAGGTGAGTATGCATTTGCAAACAGACAAGACAGATAAGACAGCAGACAGGAGAGGTGTGAGACTCATAAGGGGGTGGACACCTTGTACAGAGAGGGTGTTATGGAATCCATGTCCCATGTGCCTCAAGATGGCAGCAGCATAACTCATGCTCCCCACCCATGGGACTGTTAGCACTGCTCCATCACTGCTCTAAGGGTGGCTGTCCTGGAGGCTGGGCACCAGGATGAGGCTGCCTCACTAGGTTGGCCAGAATTCCCTCAATCTGGTGCAGGTGGTGATCATAACCATGGTGGACTATCCTGCACACCAAGATTGGCAACTCCACCCAGGTGATAACTCCCCCTCCACCACTACTCCCAGAGAGGGACCCGTCCACGTCCCATGGGACTGTACTACCTGATGCTGATGGTAGTACAGGGGCAGCAGAGGGGGCATCACCTGTCTGGGTCCCAGACGTACTGGGACCCGGTGCTATGGCAAGTTGAGGAAAGGCAGGGAGAGCAGCCAGAACCAGCCTGCCTTGATGTGTTGTGGTAAATGAGCTATAGAAATAAGTTAAGGTTAGTAATAACCAAACCATTGTTAGTATTAACAGAATCAAACATTATATTTATTCATCCCAATACATATTAATGTATATTATGTGCAACACAGCACTAAGTAACATAACAGTCAGTATGGTAACAGCATGCCAGTATGAAGTAAACCATAGGGCCAACAAAACAGTTAGTTTACCAAATATGTTAATATTATATCAAATTAAAACATAAAAATAAGCAACCACATTTTCCAAAATACAGTTATTCAAAATATGTTATTATTAAACCATAATAAAACATAACAATAACATTTTCAATATATAGTTAGTTAATATTAAATCTTGATAATAAATAACAGTAATAAATAAATGAAGACAAGGGGTGGGAGAGAAACACATCCCGTTACTTTCATTGCAGAATATATGCCTGAAAACACTGATAAGAAATAATCTAAAGGTGTGTAGTGTCAGGTTTGAGTACAGTGACTACAATTCTCCTAAATTGAAGTAGCACGTGCATACCTCTCAAGCTGTTAGTATCGGTAAGTATGGGCCAAGCAATAGCAAATTCAGGTACACTACTACACTGAACAGTTTCACATAATGTGGACTTATATAAGTACCCTGGTGTTCTGTAAATAGATTTGGTAATACATTGCATTCCAGGTAATAATTTACCTGCTAATCATGTGACAGATGGATTAGGTAGTTTTAATTACATTATGCGAAATTGTGATGCTTGAGAAGTATGTTTCTGTACAGTAAGCAAACTAGACAGCCGTCATGCCTTAGTTGGCAGGTATGGGAGTAGAACCCAATAGCTATGACTGCAGGGAACATCTGCAAATAATGTAATAATTGACTGCAGCAACTTAGTACAAACATGCAAGGGATACAACCATACTGGGATTATACAGATTTATTTTAGGAATCTACACTGCTGAACACATTCTTGGTAATGACGTTAAAATTCTGTGAAATCGAAACAATATCTGCTCATATTATAGGCTATCTAACCCATGTATTTGTTGTGTTCCTGGTGGAAGAGAAAATGTGAACATTACATGACTGATACTGAAACCTTATTGGAACATACCTCTGGATTCAAACCCAGGACTTTGCATGTCAAAATGTACTACATACAAAGCATATAACAGACTGAGCTACTGAGTCACTGCTAATTATTGAGTGACTGATACTTGCCTGGAGATCACCTGGAACTATGCTATGAATTGAGCAATATAAGTTACAAGACATTCCTCTGACATTCTTGTACTATTACCATGTTATACTAGACTGCAATGACAGTAGAACACACATGCAAGGAATACATCCATACTGCATATATTAAAAAAAATGTATTTTAGCATTAACATTGCTAGGGAACACATTTTATTGTTATATGTTTGAAATATCTGTGAAGTCCACACACAATACCTCCTCATGGACTGGGCTATCATACCCATATACCTTTATTACCTGATGTCTGAGGAACAGAGAGCATTATGTGACCAACACTGGCCTAGAGACAGCCTTGGACAGTGCTATGAGTTAGATTTGCTGGCTACAGCTATTGCAGTGTTACACTTGACTGCAGCAGCCTTACCATAGACAATCAATGCATGCTACTCTACTGCAATGGTTTTGACAACACAATCTTGTTGAACAAAATTTTGCTTACTGTTATTGGTATTGTGTTGAAATACAGTTCTTATTGTTCATTTATTGCTCCAATTGCCAATTTATTGCACTACAGTTCTACTTGCCCATTTATTGCACTTCACTTTTTCTTGTGTATACTTTATTGCAGTAAATGCTTTACTTTTTCTTGCTTATCGCACTCCAGTTGACATACTAATTCTGTACTGATCATGCTCACGGCACAACCTTGCCAGGGGCCCAATATGGGACTCGACAATGTGAGCCCTCTCAGCTGTAGTTGTTGGGAGAGAAGCACACCATTATGCCTACCAGTACCAGTTTTTCAGTCATTCAGTTTGCATTTTGGTAAGACAGAGGAAGACATACTTACATACTTGTGGGGCATTCCCCTCTTGAGCTTCCTGGACTCAGTGTCCAAGGTTCCCCTCTTTCTCCTCTTCAGGTCATCATAATGGTGATGACACTTCTCACCTGTGCTGGGAATACCAGTAACACTGGTGAGTTTCCAGGCCAAATGGTCCCAGGCCTTTGCCTTACAGTCTAAGACCTGGAATCCACCCTGCATCAGCCGGGGTTCATGTGTTTTAACAAGGAACTTGACCATGACCCTGGACTCCTGAATACCACACTTCTGCACTCTAAACTGCACACCTTCACCAACAACACTAGCCATACCAACAGTTGATTGAACTCCAATGGATGTTGCAGAATTCCCACCTATTGGGCTTAATATAGGCTGTTTTCCTGCCCTTACATGTCATTCAGCAACATTCAAAAAAGTGCCACGTCGCTTAGCAGTGCAGAAACCAGCTAAGTGAAGCCAAGCAGTGTGAAAACTTACAGAGCCATTGTCTTAGTGAGGCTTAGCACCATGTAAACATTGGTAGCCATTAACATGTTTATTCACTGCTTAGCATGAATAAGCAGTGCTTAACAGAGCACACCAGTGCCACAATTCACAATAGTTTCATAAAATTTAAAAAATATGTATTACATTTATATTCTGCCTATTATGGACTCGAACCCAAGACCTACTACACTTAAGACCATAACTCTACCCATGTAGTTAGTTGCATGTTATAAAAACTGGTATACCTTCACATATGCTACTAGGCTACCTTTTAGTGTTGCTGAGCACCACGCCACGCTGCACAAGCATGCTTAAATACACCTATAAATAAATAATTAATTGCATCTGGTTTCTATTGTTAAATGTCTGGCAGGTGTCGGCCATGTATGTATTGCATATGCATTACAGGGAGCCTCACACTCATCTGTAGCCAAGAGTAGCTGCTACACTTCTACCTACACTGAATTAATATCTATGTTCCTCAGCTCTCCCTAGCAGCGTGCCATCATTAATATGCATGGCGAGTTGCTGAGGGGGAACCGTGGCCGTGTACAGGGATACATTCCGTGTAGGCCTGGGGTTAGTCTTATACTGTGAACAAACAGCCTCTCATGGTACGTATCCATGGATTCCTCCACCAGGAAAGCAATTTTCATTATTTCCTTCCATGTCATCTTTCACTGTGGCTGAGTCTCTCACCAGGAGTGCTCTGAATACCAAGTACCCTTTCACAGAAGACAAACTATGTCTCTCTTTCTATGTTTGGGCTTCCTTCAGCCTTGTTCTTGTAGTATAACATTCACATAAATTCATCAAACAAACCCACACTCACTAGTATAGCAAGGTATCTTTCTGTTCTTAAATAATCAAGTATGCTACTCACTTAAAGAAACACCACTCAGTTTACAATGAATTCTTTAAACTGACCTCTTTGTATCACTGCTGTAGACATCATATACAAAACACTGTATCCACTTTGGGTCACTTCTACTCTTTCAAATAAGCAGCACCATGTTATACTACATGTACTGAGAAATTAATGTACCGAAAAGTCCAAAGATTGCCAAAAATGTGCAATTTTTACTTTGACGGTAGCACAAAAAATACTAAGGGCATACTCTTTCCTATACAGCCAACTGCACAAAACCTCATAGCTCCCACAAACAGGGCAACAGCTACTTATAAAATAGTCTAATAACTCCTTTCTTCAGTAACAAGAAGCAGGTATCAAACTCCATAGCATACAGGTGCTTACCTGTAGAGCCTATATCTTCTGGATTACTTCACAGGAAATGTGCAAGTCTTCTCAAAACAGTCCACAATGATTCTTTCTTACTGCAGCATGACATATAGAAAAGTCTTCCAGGCAATCATTCATCTTCTTTGAGAAGGTATTCTCTCTAGTTTGCTAGGACTGCAGCATTCTGTTTTATATGCCATTTAATTATGGAATTTGTTCTATTAAATAAACCATGAAGGAATCCTCTCTGCCTAAAATAAACAAAAAAAATCACATTGACATTTTTGTATCATTTTCCTGCACTATTCTTGTGAAACCCACCATAGTGTGTTACAGTGACATTCTCCAAATTAATGCTCTGGGTTTTAAGCCTAGTAGATAGGCTGTGGCAGGCCATCTGCATATGCTGGAAAAACATTGCCTTTGTTTCTCCATGAATTCAAAATGGTGCAATGAAAATGTTACCATATTGTTTTATATTTCTATCCTTCTATGCATCCAGCCACAATAATGGTGAATGTTCTATAACCAGAATAAATTCCTTGTCAAGAGGATATTATTTCATTGAAGGTAGTGTATACCTGATTGCCAGGAATTTTTTGCAATATGGAATATCTAGTTTTTACATTACTCAATATTTGACTCAGAAACATATGGGATGTTCTTCCCAGTCAAATGCCTGTGATAACACTGCCCTTAGGCCTGTCTCTGATAAATCATTATGTACTATGTATTGCCCACGTGGATCTGGATAGTCTATTAGAGACTGAATCTAGTATTTTCTTCAGATTATTAAATGCATTGTCTGTCTATGGTGTCCACTTCAAGTTAAAGTGAATTTTTATTTTGGTCAAATCTGTCAGTACACATTTTCAGCAATACTCAGGTATCCCCAAGAATGCTACCATTTGCTTCTTGGTTCCAGGAATAGTTACTCATGCCTTCAAGTTTTTCTTTCTTGCACCTAACATTCCCTCTACCAGTAACATAAGCTTCTGTCCATCTAATCTCCCCTTCCTCTTGCGTGCACAACCACCCATTTGCCTGGACTGCTCTAAAGGTAACACTCCTTCCACACCTACCTAACTCACTTTCCTATCTTTCCTTTTTCCCCTCTTCCCTCCTGTCACCTACGTATCCCAGTGTGCAGCTTCCAGTACAGAAGCACCTCTGGTCTCACTTTAGATATCTTACGACTATGCAGCACCACAACCTGTGCAAGCTTTTCACAAAAGTGCAGTGCACCTCTGTGATTGTGACCCTGAACTACAAGTCCAAGACGTCTGGGGAAGGGCATCTCATGATTAATTAATTGTCCAACTAGGTGCACCATCTTCCTGCACAGAGTACCACTGGTCTCACAGCCTGAAATTATTTTAACATTAGTCAGCGGTGTGAGATTATGAGCACCCTAGGAGATGACATGATAAGCTTTTCATTAATAAATGATAAGCGGGTTTGTAAAATGAGACTTGTTGCTGTATCAAGCAGTTCTATAAACTGAAACATGATGTTTACTTTGCATCTTTGTATCAAAACTGATAGACATTCTAAATCTCCCACTAAGCAGTGCTAAAGTCATCTGTCTGCCTCAGCATTACCAATATATAGTCAGGAATTACTTATTTAAGATTCCAATTACAATACGTGCATAGAGTTTGTACTTAGTCACAGCAGGTTGCTGTAAGTAGCTGCTACTCATACGAATCACTATATACCATTTTGGAACCTGTCAAGTCACCAAATGCATTTTCACTGAATGCCGTTCATTTGAATAGTAGTGGTCAAAAGCAACTTTCAGTGAGCATTGCGGTTTTACTTTTCCACAATGCTGTGCAATCTCAGACTTGGTATATAAAATACGGGAGTATAGCAGTCCTACCACAAAATCAGCTCAACACCACAGTGAACACAGAGTGCACAGCACAAATGCAGAACAAATCCAAGAAAAAGCCGTACTCATGAAACAGCAAATTGTTTAACAAAAAATAAACTAACCAGTGCACAAAGCTTTTGGATGAAGCACACTGAGAAAGAGTTTCACCCGAAAGCTTTGTGCACTGGTTATTTGTTTGTGAGTTCAGCTTTTTCTTAGATTTGAGTATAGCAGTCCCCCAATATGATGTGAGCAATAGGACCTGCAAAGAAACTTTCTGTTGTGTTTGTCAAGAGTGTTTTTTTTGCTATTCAGTTTTGAGTGAACCGTATTCTGTGAAAATGAATTAATTGAATCACTGCGCTTCACCTGAAACCCACTTGCCACCAGTGATAAAATCTATAAAAATCAGACAAATAAGGTATCTTTGAAACAGGACTTTTTGATAAATAGAATATGTGGTGTCCAGGAATAACATATCAACAACCTTGTATAATATGGTCTCTACAGATATGCATCTCATTAGTGGATCAAGGGGGGAAAAGACAAAAACTGATGCCAAACTATTGCATGTGTGATACAGAAGCACAAATATACTTGTGGTATTGCAGCGTAGTTCTGGCATTGTTTTAATGTATTTTCCTAACTTGCATTTTTATATCTGTAATACTCTTGTTTTATACTCAGTGTACTGTTCCAGACTTGACATAGTATTGTATGGTTCTCATAATCTTCTTGATGGTTTTTGACACCATCCTGGCATATTTACACAAATATTCTGCTTTAACTTTTTTAGAGTTCTAATACATATTTATTCTCTTCTAATCTACTTCTTTATGTACGCTGACACAATTTTGGAGTTCTGACACTGCAGTTCTAATATTTTTTTTTTCCTCCAAGTGCTTGGCATCATTCATTTTCTGGCCTGTCATTCAGGTATGCCCTAGGATAAAACAGATTCTACTTAAATTATTTACGACTACAACATTATTCAAGTCTAACTGTAATATTCTTAAACTGCTTTTTTAGTATAATTCAAGCATCAGTGTAGAGAATTTATTACGTTTATGTATTATATTAAAGTTGTAGCAATTTCCCAGTGATACTCTAGTATTACTTGTGGCAGTATCCCAGTGATACTCTAGTATTACTTGTAGCAATATCCCAGTGATACTCTAGTATTACTTTGGTGTGTTTGTGGTCATGGTGGTGAGTTTGGTCTGTATATCTGGTGCTGATCACAATACAGTCCTTGCAGGGTTATTTGTAAACACAGCATGCATTCATTCTATGATCTGTATGTTGAGGCATACTGTTAGTACTTTGGTCAATATTAAGTCCATAGTATTTGGTTGTATCCTTTTAATGTACTACTATTTTCTGGTTTGTTAACAACCCACATTTACATTTATTTTGTTTGTATACTATTTCAGTACTCTGAATAATATTTATTGTTACAATTTCTTTGATTTTTTTTAAATATTGTTTTGTTGTGAATACATTGTAAACATATTTGTCTTTATATACAGCCTGGGGGCCAGCATCATGGTGGAAAAGAATCTGAAAAAAGCCTACCTATTCCATTAACAGAGCCAATAAGTAAATAAATAAATGGCCTGTAATGAACAGTGACATACAGATTATTGTCATTGCTTGTATATCATTGTGAACTGTTTAATGGTGCGCATAGTCCGCAGTGCTGTACTATGCACACCAGTGCTAAACATGGGTGAATCACTGTCTGCTATGGTAGTACTACACGTTGTCACAGGGACATACTACTAAGAATGATACCTCTGACAGCACACTATGTAGCTGTTGCTTGTTGCTGCCATGCTGCACAGCAATTCATAAACATTTCTGAATCACTGTGCATGACCTCGGAAGATCATTAACATATGATGATAATGAGGTAGCTGGTACTGTAAGAGCTCCTTTTGGAAGGCTTCAGCAACTTCACTGTGTGGGGGCAGGGACAGATGTGGTTACAGTACATCTGGCACTGAGAAGGTTGTCTGCATAACCACCACAAACACCACACCTCTAACACCACCTACACCTCTACAGAACATTCCTACATATGTGAAGGTTCTCAACAAAAACATACCTAAACAAAAGAGAACTCTGAGGCAAAAGCACACACGCACATCACAACCCACCACACCAAGCACCACAGATAGTACACATGCCTGTGTCTCACAGCCTCTAAGGCCCAGCCACAAACACAACATACTAGTCATAGGAAACTCTGTTGTGAGACACACAGATGTGCCCCTCAGCAGGCTAAACAAGGAGAATGTCATGGTAAGTTGCTTGTCAGGTGCTAGAATCCACCATATCATTCACGCACTCAAGTCTCTCAACAACAGGTACTATTACAACTCTGTCATAGTCCATGTTGTTGTGAATGACTTGAGATTTACCTCTTTGGACTATATAAAGAGACATGATTAAGCTTGCTGAATATGTGTCCCAGGCAGGTATGTCCCTAGCTTTAAGCAGTATCCTACCGTCACCCAGAATGATGCCTCAATACAAATAGAAAATTATTGACTTTAACAATTGGCTTAGTTTCTGGTGTCATTCCAAGGGGATCCAGTACCTGACCACCTGGGAGGACATGATTGACAGAACACGATGCTTTGCTAGAGACCTTCATCTGTCTTTGCTGGGCTTCAGGCTTCTCGAAAAGGCTCTTGCCTCCCCCATAGTGCCTTTTTTAGGCAAAGCCCAATGTGAAAAATTCTTCTAAATGAAATTTAAAGGTCATGCTGCTAAATGCTTAACATGAAATTGCACTCATTGCAAGCATTCTTCACCCTGGAAGATGCTAACATTTGTGCAGTCACTGAAACCTGGTTCAAAGTTGCGGAGAGCACCCCAGCCTTACCAGGTTACTTGTCCTACCATACTTTCTGACCCCAAACGCAGGGCTACAAAGCCAAAGGAGGTGGAGTTTCAATATTTATTAAAGACATACACACGTCTAGGCTGGTCAAACAGTATAACGCACAGGAGACACTCCAGGTGCAGTTAACTGTCGATAAAACACCTATTCAAATCATAGCTAGCTACAGACCCCCAACCATGACTCAGAAGGCCCACTCCTCCTAGCTGGATTTACTTGAATCCATCAAGATTCAACCCTCTACTCTGATCCTGGGTGACTTTAACTACCCAACCATAGAGTGGAAGACCTATTCTAGCTCAAACATGAACGCCAAGTGATTACTCGACTTTGTCAGTGAAAATGTATTGGATCAGCTGGTTGACACCCACACAACAGGTGAAAATATCCTGGACCTGATACTAACCAACATGTGTAACCACTGTAGCGCCCCTATAGTGTCATCTTCCTTGGTAATATCTGACAATAAAGCAATCACTTTCAAAGTCACCATCTCCCCTGACCACTGCCCCCCCTTACCAGGGCCGAACAAAAAAAAGTTTTCCAAAGCTGACTACAACCTCCTGAGAGCAGGTATAAGCAGCTTCACAGCCACCATCCCTTCAGTTTGAACGAGCACTAATCTCCAAGCCTACACCAAAAAAACTATATGAGCACCTATATAGCTGCATGGACTCAGCAATACCTGACAGGACCAATCATCTTCCTCAAGGAAGAGTAAACCTGTCTGGTGGGCAGCAGCAATAAACAGACAATAATAAAAGTTAAAATTGCTGTCCAGGACCAAGAAGGAGCAGGTGCCAAGTTGGAAGCAATCTCTCCTTTATCTGAACAAGCAAGTAAGGTCACTGGTGAAATCCTCTAAGGCTAACTTTGAGTCCAAATTGGCCATATCCACTAAGGACAACAACAAGGCTTTCTTTGCATACGTCCACAATCTCAAAGGTAACTCCCAAATCTGCTCTGAATTGGTGGTCAAGTGTACCACATACACAAATGCCATAGATATAGCCAACCTGCTGGGAGACAAGCTCAGTGAAAACTTCACCCCCCCTGTCCCCCATCAGTAAACCAGGACATCCCCAGCACCTGCCCCCTTCCCCTCATCACCAGGGAGCAAGTCATTATGTCCTCTCAAAGGCAAAAAATTTAGCATCCATGGGACCCAACAATATCCCTAGCTGTGTCCTACATGAACTCAGGCAAGAGCTCTCAGCACCACTAGGCATCCTATTCAACCAAAGCCTGTGCACCGGCTTCATTCCAGCAGAATGGAGGACAGCCACTGTCATCCTTCAGCAGAAAGGTGGAGATCCACAGACCCAGGCAATTATAGGCCCATCAGCCTAACTAGCCTGATCTGCAAGGCCATGGAATGCATTATCATGAACCTTATAAACAAGGACATTAGCAACCTCCAAACACTTGATCTCACACAGTTTGGTTTTGTCAAAGGGAGATCATGCCTGTTAAACTTGATCATCTTCTTCAAAACAGTCAGCAAAGCCATGGATGGGGGGAAGACAGTGCACACAGTCTACCTTAACCTAGCCAAAGCCTTCTACACTATTCCCTACTCAGGTATAATAGATAAACTCTCCCAGCTAGGCATCAACCTGTATGTTATCAGATGGGTAGCAAACTGGCTCACTAATAGAACCCACTCAGTCAAAATAGGGAAAACCACCTCTAGTAGTAGACCCATAACAAGTGGCCTACCCCAAGGATCGGTCTTGGGGCCTCTACTGTTTGGCATATACTTTTCTGAGGTGTAAGCCAAAACCAGTGGTCTGCGGCTTACCAAGTTTGCAGATGACTGCAAGCTGGGCACTGTCATAAATTCCCCTAGTGATGTGAACATCCTCCAAGAGGGCCTTATCCAAACTAATGACTGGTACCAGAAGGATGGCCTCAAACCAAATGCCAAGAAATGCATCATTAACCCCTTTGGGAAAATGGCTCCCCCACTAATTATCACATTAATAACACTATACTAAGCATGCATTCAGTCATGAGGGACTTGGGCACCCAGGTTAATAGCAACCTGACTTTTGACCACCACATTGCCTCCGTTGTATGGAAAACTTTCTACATAGAGCACCTCATAAGTAAGGGTATTTCATCCAGGAACAAGGAGGTCATAAGAGTCCTGTACTCCTCCCTTATCAGACCCATTTATCGAGTACAATCCCCCCTTTGGCATGTACCTTGCCAAGCACATGCAGCAGTTGGAAGGACTACAGAGGTTCCTGACCAGGTAAATCCAGGGTCTCAAACACCTATCCTATACAGATAGGCTAAAAGCCCTGTCCCTTTACTCTGTCTCATACAGACTGCTCAGAGATGACCTGTTTCTGGCATACAAGGATGTCTCAGACTTGGCCTTGATGGAGTTGCTGCATATCTGTAAATCAAACTCCAGTCCCACTACCCACACACAAGGCCTCAATCTGGTTTGTGACATTAATAGAACTTGTTGGTGGAATATATTTGTGTCTCAACGACTCCCCCCATCTGTGGAATAGACTCCCTTTCCATGTCAAGCAGAGTACCTCACTAGGCCTCTTTAGGAAGAACCTGGAAGACTGGATGAGAAACAGAAAATATACCCCTGGGATCCCACCTGTGCCCCTGCTGGACAGGGAAAACAGGTGCTGACTTTGTGGGAACATGGGTGAAATTTTTGGCTAGGCTTATAAGGGCCTCTGGGTCAATAGCCTAGTATTGTCCTATGAATCTATGACCCTATAGTATCAAATTTGCCTTCATCACAGGGAACTCTACAGCCAGTAGGCTTTTAGCACTGCATTAAGGAGTGTTATTTATTTATTTATTTTTATTTATTGCTACTTATGCACCAATGTTGTTACTCAGCTCTGCATGCTTAGCAACATACCAGCAGGGAAAAACGATCTGTGAAGTTGGATGCTTTACTTAAAATGTAGGCAATGAGTGCTGGTCCCATATTTTATGTAGTGATAATCCTTCCCCCCTCCCCACTAGATGGTACATCCTCACACGTACCATATAATACAGAGTGCCATGGTTATACATGCATAACCATGTATAATACAGAGTTCCATGGTTATACATGCATAACCATGTATAATACAGAGTGCCATGGTTATACATGCATAACCATGTATAATACAGAGTGCCATGGTTATACATGCATAACCATGTATAATACAGAGTGCCATGGTTATATATGCATAACCATGTATAATACAGAGTGCCATGGTTATACATGCATAACCATGTATAATACAGAGTGCCATAGTTATATATGCATAACCATGTATAATACAGAGTTCCATGGTTATACATGCATAACCATGCATAATACAGAGTGCCATGGTTATATATGCATAACCATGTATAATACAGAGTGCCATGGTTATACATGCATAACCATGCATAATACAGAGTGCCATGGTTATATATGCATAACCATGTATAATACAGAGTGCCATGGTTATACATGCATAACCATGTATAATACAGAGTGCCATGGTTATACATGCATAACCATGTATAACAGAGACTTCCATGGTTATATATTTTAGCATAGCTGTGATATTATTGTAGAACTGATTTGATATACCTGAGGTATTCTTCTGATATTCTTTTTGGTGCTATTCTCAATTTATATTAATTCACTTACCACATGGGTTGTTGTCTGTAGGTCTGTGAAATCACTGCAACTTACTCAAAGTGCCAAGAATCCAAGCATGTTGTGTTCAGGTTCTTTAGGAAAACAGAGAACCGTGTATTGACTCTGACTAAGCATCCGTCCCCCATCTCCATTGGATGATACATCGCCACACCTGCCATGTTTAATACCTTAGCTTTGTAACTCCAAGGTCGTCACACAGAGCTATACAGAAAATCGAAATACTAAGAATGGAAAATAAACCATCCCATGTGAAGTGCTACCCAAGGCTTACATACAGATATGCATGTGGTGCGTACACACACACACACACACACACACACACACACACACACACACACACACACACACTCTTACTTTAGATCCACAGTCCACCAAAATACCAGTTCAAAATCAGAACTTCCAAAAATCAGCAGACCTTTGGTGAAATCAAATTTAACTACAACATTCCAAACGACCATCTTTTCAGTCAGTGAATTTATTGCGTCCTGCAGTAGTAAACATTATTCTAGTATAAATGCCAAAAGATAGTGATACTTTGAGATGATATTGGTGTTTTCCTATCACGTGATCAATGTAAAAATGGCTCTGTAGAGTGTAATATATATATATATATCTATACTGATTCAAGTCCTTTAGACTCTATTCATGTATAACATGATTTAAAAATGGTTCACATTTTTCTTTACTAGATATATTTAACATTTTCAGACTCTTAACAATTTCAGTATTTCCACAATTTGTATCCTTATCACACACATCACACATTTCCTTTCTTTTACTACTTTGTATATAATCTATCACAAGCAGCAGACTTTTTGTTAATATGTTACTTCTTGTTTCTTATTTTCCATAGTGTCATATACCAACATTTTTATTAGAATAAAACCTCCTTCCTCCACCAATTCATGTTCTTCCTCTACAGATTTATAATATTTGCTACCCTCTTTTTCACTCATCTAGTGCCTTTCTGTTCCACTTAAATTCAGTCATTTTATTATTATTTTGTTTGTTTCTTATTGCCTGCCGTGTTGTGTGTCCTATATCTTAATTCCCTTCCTCATGCCTTAAACCAGCTGTAGCCGTGACAGTTGCTTATAGCCAACATTGAACCTCTTTGCGAAGTTCTTGTTTCCTGTCAAATAGGTATCCTATAGCTCTGGTGTATCTGTGTTATAGCAATAATGCAAATGTGTTTTAAATCTTCATATTTTGGTTGCTGTGAATTGGTGATCCTCCATACTCCCACAGATATCCATGGCGTGTGTGTGTGTGTGTGTGTGTGTGTGTGTGTGTGTGTGTGTGTGTGTGTGTGTGTGTGTGTGTGTGTGTGTGTGTGTGTGTGTGTGTCCTGTGATAGACTGTCATCCCATCCATGATTATCTTTCTACCTTGTGACCACTAGATGCTGGAATAGGATCCAGCTGTCCATAACCATGAAAATGGGTAAATCAGATAATAAGAGAATGAATGAATGAATGAATGAATGAATGAATGAATATGTTTTATACCCTTAAAACATTGTTTTTATATAGTCTTTAGTGCATTCTTGTATAGCTCTGTAGAAGATTATATGCAAGATAGCAGAATTCAATGGATATTAACATTTTAGGGAAATTTTGTGATATCAATGATATAATCTTTTTAATTATTTTCTACTCCAAATATACATTTGAGGGTCATTTGCTCAGGACTCTGGCAACTCTAGTATAATTCTAGTTGTATCCCAAGTAGAGCTTGCTGTTAGCAATATGAAGCAAATACTATTTGATACCTAGATTTTAGTGACATTATTAAGGCAAACTTCATTAAATCAAAAGCATTTTAAAATGTTGCTTGCTGCAATGGTACCAAACATTAAACCCAGCACCAAATGGTAGCATAGTTTACTCCATTTCTCAGTCAGCGGATATGGTGCAGATTCCCATCATGTATACTTTTTTCATGCCAGACCAACACATATTACCTTAAAGTGTATGCCATATATTCTTGAATGCATCTATCCATGTACTTTATCTAGTGGACTGCTCCATTTAACTAGCATGCTATCTCTGATGTTAGTGGCCTGCTCGATTTAAGTAGCATGCTACCTCTGACGTAAGAACCTCTATGACTTTCTTTCCACACTTCACATAGTACCAGCCTTTAGTTTCTGATTCCAATTGTTTCATAATGTCTTTGCACATCTACATTTAAATTCTACCATGTACAATTATATGGCTTGACACCAAATGCTGAAAGTTCTGCTTTCATCAGTTTTATACATTTAAAGTTCATTTTGCCTATTTTCATATGGTGTTCTCTTGTAGACAATGAACATTGTAGTTGTCTTCTTGTAGACTACATAGTTTAATATATATTGTCATGGAAATGGGTGCTATAGAAAACATGTACCAACTATCTACATAGAGATAAGTTCTTTTCTGACATGCAGATGCATCTTACAGACCAGATAATAATCCCTGTATATGCTTTGATGCCATCTGCTACGACTGCATTACATCTTTGCGTTTCTGCTGTTGTTACTATTTTCTGTGGTGCAGGTAGCACACTAGTCTTTGATAATGAAGTATCAGAAAGGTCGTGGGTTCTATGCCAGCATAAGATAAGTTTATTTATGTACCAGTAATGACAGTGCAGAGCAGCATGGGGGTATAAAACTGAAGTTCTCTGCCTGATCTTCTACAAGATCATGTTTCTACAGAAAAATCCCATGGTACTGCATAATGTAAAACAGTGGCATTTCTCCATGGTCCTAGACAAATTTCAACTAATTCTGAATTTGTCCTGCAGAATAGGCATTCACAAAGTGGGGTCTGAGTAATCCAAGAATCAGGAAGTAAAAGAAACAGACAAGTAGGAAAATAAATAAATACGTATCATACCCATTCTCTCCAAACGTTTCAGTCTTTTGCATTTCATACACTCACATATGTGAGCGTGTGTGTGTTTGCATGTGCGCGTACGTGTGTGTGTGTGTGTGTGTGTGTGTGTGTGTGTGTGTGTGTGTGTGTGTGTGTGTGTATGTGTGTGTGTGTGTATATGTGTTTGTGTGCACGTGTGTCTGTGTGTGCACGTGTGAGT
>NC_056750.1:830717343-830774843 GCF_019279795.1 Protopterus annectens | reverse complement strand
GAATATCTTTTTAAAGCATCCAGCTAAAATGAAATAGAAAGATCTGAGGAAGTTAATGATTTTCATTGACGAGTCAAATAAGTTCCAATAAAGATCACTAGAAAAAAAACATTAAATAGAGCCCAAAAGCTTCCTACTCATACATTGCAACAGTTACAAGGTATGCTAATGTGCCTGTGATGATATGGGCTAGTGCCAGCATAGCCAACTGGAGTTCTGTAAAGAATGATATGTCCTTTCAATATCAAACTGATTTATACAAGATGCTTATGTTACAAATGAATTAGAACTGTATGTCATTTGAATATCAAACTGGTTTGTACAGATACTTATGTTACAAATATATTAGAACTGTATGACATTTGAAAATCAAAATGTGTTTGTAAAGTTGCTAATGTTAAAAAATGTATCATGCTGGACAGAGAAGGAATATACATGTACGACTGTATGTATATATGTTAATAAAGGACACTAGAAGAAAAGGGGTTAAACAGCTAAGAAAAATATTGTTAATTGGACCATCTGTTAGGCCATGGAAGTGCTTAGCTCACTGCTCTGAATAGAACTGGATATGACATGTCTGGAAGAAGCCGTTGTTCATTAGCTCAGTAAAAAAAGAGAAAGACCCAGGCACTACAATAAACATTAGCAGAACTTTAGATATGCATCTTATCACATCTATGCTAACATCCTGTCTCAAGCTTCAAAGGGTAATAATGCGAGAACCTAGAGTCAGGTGGTCATTCTGCCAGCCATCTTGGAAATGTTAGATATTACAAAGAGAAATCTCCAGTATTGAGTATTCTGTCTTGGGCCTGACAATAAGAAGGACCCTTCAAAACATCATCTGCCTTGCTCTATTAAGTAAACAGGAAATAGTAATTCTCCTAAATTCAGTCAGGAAAATATAGTGAAGCTTAATTTAGATATTGTTTTCTTTATTTGTCTGAGTCTGTCCATCAGTGTTATTTTCAATATTTCCTGTGATTTGAACTCTGTGGTTTACTGTAAATATATATATATTCAGTATTTTCATGTTCTTTTATTATTATTAAATATATTGAAAACGTTCATTGTGGCTGGTTCTTTTAGAAAGTATTTAATCTTTGAAAGTGCTTATATTTATTTGGTGACACTGTCTGGTCCACTCCTGAATATTTAGCTGTCTTTGTCAACTACTACCAATTGTGTTAGTATTAATATTACACAGTATAATTTAATTGAATACCCTTTCTTAAGTGCCTTAGAGTAGTTGATTGTGGAGTGTCTGGTGGCAATGCTAACTACCTTATACTCTGGGCAGAAGGGGGCATAGCAGGTAAATCTGTGCCAGCCTTTCATGTGTGTGTGTGTGTGTGTGTGTGTGTGTGTGTGTGTGTGTGTGTGTGTGTGTGTGTGTGTGTATGTGTGTGTGTGTGTGTGTGTGTGTGTGTGTCTGAAAAATCAAATCTCACAGTTTAAATGACAAGGAGAGCCAGCAGAATATGATTTTGTGTTTCATCAAACATTTTTTTAGTTATTTTTTGGCTAGTTTGTATTTATGTGTTTTGGTTCAGGTTTTAAAAGTTTTGACTTATTTTTAATGTTGTTACTTTATTTATTCTGTTTCACACTGATTTCAGCTACTACAAGTTGTGATTGGTTTACATGGGAGGTTTGTCTTCTGCACTTAGTTTTAAAATGGCTTTCACAAGCAGTACATTCATAGTCCTGATGATGTCTTAGTGTTACAGATGAAAGCACTAAACTATGGATGTTTTTACATACCTTTGGTACTAAAACATATTCTTCGACAAGTTTTGACTTTGTTGGCTGATATGCTGGTTGTTTTGCTGCTAAATCTCACAGTGTGTGTGTGTGTGTGTGTGTGTGTGTGTGTGTGTGTGTGTGTGTGTGTGTGTGTGTGTGTGTGTGTGCGTGTGTGTGTGCGTGTGTGTGTGTGTGTGTGTGTGTGTGTGTGTGTGTGTGTGTGTGTGTGCGTGTGTGTGCGTGTGTGTGTGTGTGTGTGTGTGTGTGTGTGTGTGTGGGTGTGTGAGCGCTGCTGAATCCTACACAAATGCACTTTATAAGCACTTACACGAGTGCATGGATCGTGCTATCCCTAACAGAACCAAGATGCTATCCTCTAAAAAAAGAAGCCAATCTCGTGGTCCCCTTCCATAAACAAACTCTACAACAGAAGAAAAAAATTGTTGCAAAAAAGAATAAAATCCCATGACTGGAAGAACTCCCTGGTCAGCCTCAGTAAGAGGCTGAGATCCCTCATAAAATCCTCCAGCGCTAGTTATGAAAACAAAATCACCACTGATTCTAAAGACAGCCATAAAGCATTCTATGGCTATGTCAAGAATCTCAATGGCAACACTCAGATCTGCTCTGAGTTAAAGCACAATGGCACTAAATATACAGAACCAACTGATATTGCCAACATCCTGGCAGATAGGTTCAATGCTAACTTCACCCCCACTCACCTCCTAAAGGGCCCATCTCTATACCGGAAGAATGCAAAGTTCATGTAATCATGGTTGCACAGGTAAAAACAACATGCTCTCCAAAGCCAAGAACACAGCATCCATGGTACCTGCCAACATCCCAGGCTGCATTCTACATTAACTACAGAATGAACTGGCACCCCACCTAAGCACCATGTTCAATCATAGCCTCATCTCAGGCTTTGTACCCACTGAATAGCGCACAGCGATGGTTATCCCACTCCACAAAGGGGGGAGCCACCACAGACCCCAGGAACTACCGCCCCATTAGCCTAATGAGACTGGTCTGCAAGGCCATGGAAATATCATCATGAAAGTTATAAACAAAGACATTGGTAATCTCCAAACTCTGGACCCCACCCAGTTCGGGTTTGTAAAAGGCAGATCATGTCTCCTAAACCTGATTGACTTCTTTGAAGCAGTCACCAAAGCCGTAGGCGAGGGTAAGGTGTTTCACACAGCCTATCTGGATCTCACCAAGGCTTTTACATCATCCCCCACTCTGGAATTATAGATAAACTCACTAAACTAGGTATAAATCCCTATGTCACAGGATAGGTTGCCAACTGGCTCACTGACAGAACCCACACTGTAAAAGTAGCAGACTCCAAATCCGACTTCAGACCAGTGACAAGTGGAGTACCAAGGTTCAGTCCTGGGTCCTCTCCTGTTTGATATCTACTTTTCTGAAGTACAGGCTAACACAGATGATCTTTGGCTAATGAAGTTAGCAGATGACTGCAAACTAGAAGCCATAATTGAAACTCCTAACAATGTGGACATCCTACAAAAGGGCCTCACTGAGACAGATGCCTGGTGTCAAAGCCATGGCCTCAAGCTCAATGCCAAAAAATGCATTGTCATCCCCTTTGGTAAAAACTCTGTACCCATGAGCTACCACATAGGTGGTAGTCTACTTAACACCGAAAGTGTGATAAGAGACCTTGGGACACAGGTGGACAGTAGTCTCTCCTTTGATAATCACATTGCCACAGTAGTTAGGAATTCCTTCTACGTGGCACACCTCATCACAAAAGGTTTCTCATCCAGGAAAAAAGAGGTCATTGTTCCCCTCTACTCGTCACTCATTAGACCCATTATAGACTACAATGCCCCTTTTGGTATGTACCTCACAAGACATCTACAGCAACTGGAAAGGCCACAGAAATACCTCACAAAGAAGATTATCAGCCTCAAACAGATGCCCTACACAGACCGTCGCAAAAAACTCCAGCTTTACTCCATTGCATATCGCCTACTCAGAGGCAATCTCTGCCTAACATACAAAGCTATGTCAAACCCAGAGCTGTTGGACATGCTCCACTTAAAGAAATCCCAATCCCTCTGAGCTACACACTCTAGGGACCTAAACCTTGTCACCACAATAAACAGAACATGCAGGAGGGATAGATTCCTGTCCCAGAGACTTCCCATACTCTGGAACAAACTACCTACTACCTATCTATATCAAACAAAGCTCCTCATTAGCACTCTTCAAGAAAAATCCTGATGATTGGATGGGAAATAGGAAATTCACCCCGGGGATCACCTCTGTGGCTCTGCTCAACAGGGGCACAGGCAAATTATTTTCTTGGGTGGAGAAAGCTTAGGTACCATTTTGGCTAGGCTTGTATAGGCCCTAGGGCCGATAGCCTAGTACCTACCTATGAACCTATGAACCTACTTGGAGCAGGGACATGAAGCACTGGTTTTACAGAGACAGTGTTGGAAGAATGGCTTGGACACTCAGCTGAGGACTTAGCGCTGTAGCTGTGCTAGTGGAGAGCCTTACTGGGTCCCTGGAGGGAGACATATATAAAGAAATTCAAACCATAGTCTGACTACATTCCCTGTGTGCTTTTAAGGGAAATTGTACTTGGTGCTGAGAGCTGCATTTGGAAATACTGTGTGTATCTATTTCTCTGAAAGATAACATTCCCCACAGGTGTCAGTGGCGAGGACTGAGGCTCCTTGATCACTGGCCCAGAGAGGGGTCATCACATATTGGTGAGCAGTGGTGGGATATTATTTGAACTTCTATAGCCTGTAAGAAGTTATCTCTAAAGAAGGTATTTGTACTTTCAGCAGCCACAAGGTAAACATACAGAGATTCTTTTTCACAACAGTTTTATTTATTTTTTGTTAGCTTAGTTTAGTCAGAGGAAGGCAGGCAAGGATGTCAGCAGAGGATTATGGCAAGCTGACAAGGAACCAATTGACTGAGATGTGCCAAGCCAATGGACTGGTGCATGCCAGCCTGACTAAAGAGGAAATTATTGCAACCTTAATCACAGCTGCAGCACAGATCAGAAACCAGGAAGACAACCAGAATGGCATTGGGAGGGATGTACATCTGTTAGAAAAAAGACAGTTCACCTTTTCCTCAGAGGACTTAAAAACCCATCTGGAGTTAAAGAGACTTGAACTGGAGGCCAAACTGTTGGAATCAGAATCAGCAGAGCAAATGTGGGATTTGGAGGATGAAGAAAAAGAGAGATTGAGACATTTGGAAGCTGAAGAAAATGAGGGGCAGAGCCAAAATGAAAAGGAAATGCTGACTTTTCACCAGGGTTATGGAGGTAATGGGGAAGGGAGTAACCATACTCCAAAAGCAATAAAGGTCAGTAAACATCTTCCTTAGTATCAAGATGGTGATAATTTTGATAGTTATATTCATATATTTGAAATAATATGCAAACAGTATAATGTTGACCGACTGTTCTAAGTACAGTTCCTCACCCCTTTACTCCACGGTAAAACTATAACTGTTCTCTGCAAATTGTCTGATACTGATTGACAGCCTCTGATATAACCATTGTGAAGCCTGCAAGAGGTGTGTTTCAGGATATCCCTGCAGATGTCTTGACAGGGAATGATTTTGATAATGCAGTACCTTGTATGCATGCAGTGACATGCAGTCAGGCTTGGAGACAGGTATGTGGGTCTGGTAGCCTGAGAGATACCCAGGCAGACAGCAACCCTGAAGCCAGAACTGGTGATATGGCTAATTCAGGGAGGGAGCTACCCTGTAGCAGTGGGCCTGAAGATAAGCCACAGCTACTAGTAGGTACTACTGTTCCCTTGGACAAGGTGACTGCAAGAGCAGAGGTGAGTGGTAGTACCCAGGCTGACAGTGAGGCACCACTGTCAGAAGATATGAGACTTCCTGTGAAAGGGGAGCTGGGAAAAGTCACAAAGATAGTGTTCAGACAGGCTCAGCTCTCAGACCCTACATTACAAGGGTTAAGGGACATAGTTAGGGAGGCGACTTTTTCACAAGGAAAAGGGGAGTCTATATACTGGAACAAGGGGTTACTCTATAGAGAGTGGACCCCTGAGGGACAACAGGAAGGTGAGATAATACAGCAGTTGGTAGTGCTCAGAGCCTACCATCTGGCACTTTTAGCCATAGGCCATGACATTCCTTTAGCAGGTTATATGGGCATAAAGTGTTCCAAGAGACACATTAGGCAGAACATTTATTGGCCTGGGATTGCTAGGGATGTAACAGGGCAATGCAGGCTCTGTAAGCAGTGGCAAAATGTAGGCAAGGCAGAAGATGAGGTCAAAGCTCCTTTGATGCCTTTGCCTGTGATTCAGGAGCCATTTCAGGGGGTGGCTATAGATGTTGCTGAGACACTGAGTACCCCAAGTTCCACAGGGAAGAAATATATCCTAGTGGTAGTAGATTATGCTACTAGATACCCTGAGGTGGTGGCTTTGTCCTCCATCAAGGCAGAGAAGGTGGCAAATGCTTTGGTAGAAATTTTCAGCAGGGTAGGTTTCCCTAAATAAATACTGACTGACAGAGGTGCCACTTTCAAGTTAGACCTGCTGGCATGTTTGTGGGAGTGCTGTGGGGTGAAGCACCTAAAGACCACCTCTTACTACCCACAGACTAATGGTCTTGTGGAGAAGTTAAACTCTACACTAAAGAACATGCTACAGGCATTTGCAGATCAGTTTAATAGAGAATGGGACAAATATTTTCCCTGTCTATTGTTTGCATACAGGGAGATGCCTCAAGCATCCACAGGTTTTACACCCTTTAAATTTTCTGTATGGGCATAGGGTGAAGGCCCTTAGATTTGATTCACGATGAGTGGGAGGGTGAGTGTGAATCCCACAAGAAGCCTGTTGTGGCATATATTCTAAACCTCAGGACATGACTTAGGGAGTTCATGGGCTTGGCCCAGGAGAACTTGGCAGAAGCCCAACAGTTGAAAAAGGTCTGGTATGACAGAAATTCTTGAGCCAGAGAATATGCTGGGGGACAGCAGGTTATGGTGCCCATTCTTCTCAGACACAATAAGTTGCAGGCAGCTTGGGAGGGACCCATCAAAGTGGTAAAGAAGGTCAGTGATATTAACTACATGGTAGAACTGCTACACAGGAGGCAGGGCCACAAATTGTACCTTGTTAACATGATGAAGCCTTGCTATGATAGAGAGGCCATTGTGCTGACTATTTGTGGTGAATGGCAGGAGGAGTCTGAGGAGAATCTGGTGACTGATCTCCTCAGTGAGGCTTGGACTGACATCTCAGTGGAAGGGGTAGCAATGTCCCAGCGACTATCCTCTTCCCAGGTTTAAGAAATCCAAGCAGTGTTACAGGGGTTTGGGGACATGTTCACTGGGAAACCAGGATTCACCCACCTGGTGCACCACCATGTGGATTCAGGGCCTGAAAGATCTATCAAGCAAGCCCCTTACAAGGTGCCTGAGTGAGTCAGACAGAGTCTGAGGGAGGAGATACAGCAGATGTTGGAACTGAGAGTTATCCAGTAGTCCAGCAGTTCCTGGGCCTTCCCAGTGGTGCTGGTACCAAAGAAGGATGGCAGAACCAGGTTCTGTGTGGACTACAGAAGACTAAATAGTCACAGTCAGAAGCCTACCCCATGCCTAGGACAGATGAAGCATTAGAGAATCTGGGTGGTGCTAAATATCTGACCACTATTGATCTGACCAAGGGATACTGGCAGGTGCTCTTGATTCCCAACACTAGAGAGAGGTCAGCCTTTGTGACCCCTTCCAGCTTGTATGAGTTCACAAAGAACCCCTTAGGGATGTGAAATGCCCCAGAAACTTTCCAGAGGCTGTTCGATCATATCCTAGCAGGAGCAGGAGGTTATGTCCTTATTTACCTGGATACTATTGCCATCTACAGCCATTCCTGGAAACAGCACATTCAGCATGTCAGGGAGGTGCTGGGCAGACTGCAAAGGGCATGGTTGACAATTAAGTCCAGTAAGTGTCAAGTGGGTATGGCAGAGGTCTCCTACCTGGGACATAGAATCAGGAGTGGTAAGATCAGGCCAGAACCTGCCAAAATGTAAGCCATTTAGGCATGGCCTGCCTCTGTTACCAAAATGCATGTGAGGGCATTCTTAGGGACAGTGGGGTATTATAGAAAGTTTGTCCCCAATTATAGTACACTAGCTGCTCTCCACACAGACCTGACAAGGAAAAACAGGATAGATAATGTAGTGTGGACTCCAGCAAGTCAGCAGGAATTCTATCAGCTTAAAGGAGCTTTGGGAGGACCCTCTGTGTTAGCCAGTACAGATTACAGCAAAGAATATGCTGTGGAGGTGGATGCTTTATACCATGGGGTGGGGACTGTACTTAGCCAGGTTTCCTCAGAGGGAGAAGAGCACTCAGTGGTATATCTCAGCTGCAGAATCCAACACAGGGAGGAATGTTATGTAGCTGCTGAAAAGGAATGTCTAGCCATAGTATGGGCACTGCAGAATCTTCAGCCTTATCTGTATGGAAGGAAATTCACTGTAGTTACAGACCAGAATCCCTTAAAATTAATACATAGCACCAGAGAGCCAAATGCTAAGTTATTAAGGTGGAGATTAGGACTGCAGGAATATGGCATGACAGTGCAACACAGTAGTTGTGTCAGCAATACAGAGGCAGATGGAACCTCAAGACAGGGTATGGGGTAATGTATTCCCAGATAGGCTTATTCCTGTCAAGCAACGTCTCTCAAGGGGCACTTGAAAAACTAGCTTGAGTCTTCAAAGGGGAGAAAAATGTGATGATATGGGTTAGTGCCAGCATAGCCAGCTGGAGTTCTGTAAAGAATGATATGTCCTTTAATATAAAATTGATGTATACAAAATGCTTGTGTTACAAATATATTAGAACTGTATGGCATTTGAATATCAAACTGATTTGCATAAATGCATATGTTACAAATGTATTAGAACTGTATGACATTTGAATATTAAACTTATTTGTACAGATGCTTATGTTACAAATGTATTAAAACTGTATGACATTTGAAAATCGAAATGTGTTTGTAAAGTTGCTAGTGTTAAAAGATGCATCAACAATGGGTCCTGCAGGATAGGAAGGAATATACATGTGAGACTGCATTTATGTTAACAAAGGACACTGGAAAAGAAGAGGTTAAACTGCTAGCTTACTTTTTACTTTAAGAAAAATACCATTAATTGGACCAATTGTTGGGCCATGGAAGTGCTTATCTCACAGCTCTGAAGAGGTCTGGAGATGGCCTGACTGGAGGAAACCTTTGTTAGTTAGCTGAGTAAAAAAAGTGAAAGCTCCAGACACTGCCATAAACATTAGCAAAACTTTAGATATGCATCTTATCACATCTATGCTAACATCCTGTCTCAAACTTCAAAGTGGAACAGTGTGGGAACCTAGAGTTAGGTGACCAGATGAGGTCACTCTGCCAGCCATCTTGGAAATTTTAGATATTACAAAGAGAAGTCTGTTAGTATTGAGTATTCTGTTTTGGGCCTGACAACAAGGACTATTCACCACACTATTTGCATTGTTCTATTAAGTATGTAGGGAATAGTAATTTTCCTAGATTCAGTCAGGAAAATATAGTGAAGCTTAGTTTAGATATTGTTTTTCTTTATTTGTCTGAGTCTGTCCATCAATGTTATTTTCAATATTTCTTGTGATTTGAACTCTGTGGTTTACTGTAAATACATATTCAGTATGTTAATGTTCTTTTATGATTTATTATTAAATATATTTAAAAAGTTTGTTGTGACTGGTCCTTTTAGAAAGTATTTAATTTTGAGAGTGCTTATATTTATTTGTTGACACTGTGTGGACATCTCCTGAAGGCCTAGCTGTCTTGCTCAATTCTTACTATTTGTATTAGTATTAATATCACACAGTATAATTGGACACAGTTTGTTAAGGGCCTTAGAATAGCTGATTGTGGAGTGTCTGGTGGCAGTGATAACTACCTTATACTCTGGGCAGAAGGGGGCACAGCAGGTAAATCTTTGCCAGCCTTTCCCAGCTGTGTGGGTATGAAAAATAAAATCTCACAGTGTGTGTGTGTGTGTGTGTGTGTGTGTGTGTGTGTGTGTGTGTGTGTGTGTGTGTGTGTGTGTGTGAGAGAGCTACTTGGAGCAGGAGCATGATGCACTTGTTTCACAGAGAGGGTGCTGGGGGACTTGGCTTGAACACTCAGATGTAGACTTAACCCTGTAGCTGTTCTAGTGGCAAGCCTTACTGAGGTCCTGGAGAGAGACAGATATAAAGAAATCCAGACTGCAGGTTGTCTGTGTTCCCTGTGTGCTCTTAAGGGAAATTGTACTTAGTGCAGAGAGCTGCATTTGCAAATGCTGTGTGTATCTATTTCTCTGAAAGTAAACTTTCCCCACAGGTGTCACTGTTGAGGATTGAGGCTCCTTGATCACTGCCCCAGAGAGGAGTCATCACAGTGCCCATGACTGACCATGAGTAAGTGGCATATTTATTTGCCAGATATTTAGTAAAACAGTTAATTAAATTATGTGTTTGCTAAAGTTGATTGAAATTCAAATAATGGTAAGTGTCTAAATATAGATGATGTAATAATATAATCTATGGAAACAATATGCCATAATTAATTTTGAGAAGTGAGTGATTTTTGTTACACCACAGACCATTTAATTTAAAAAAATACTTAGAAAACATTTTTTACTAAAAGGTTGGAAATAAGCAGAAACCATGATCTATATTTAAAATGATGATAAGATAAATATTGAAAAGTATTGGCCAATTAGATTAATATGTATTATCTGGCAATAATTTAAGACAATTTTGATCAGTCTATTGCCTATTAAAACACTCCAGCAATACAATTGTTAGTCAGCATAGATGTCTGCAAGCTAAGCTATTTGCATCTACTTTCTTACCATTTAAAGAAAATATGGTTAGCTTTGTTTATCACAGTTTTCCATTACACATAACTTTACTGGAGATTTCTGAAGATTTTGATTCAATTACTTTGACTGGTTTATTGAAATCTTCAACTATGTTTGTCACTAGTAAGCAGTTATAACTGGGCTGAATGGTTGACCAACAAGATATTCTCTGTCAAACTACGTGGTAAAATTTTCAGTAAAATATTAAATAATTATTTATTTACCCCAGGCTTATATCCTTGTACCACTATTAATTTTTTTCAAAAACTACACTTTAACAGCATTAATAATTAAAAGTCCATTTTAAGGTTTTCATAGAAGGAAGATTCTGGGTGGGGGTATCCCCTTGACTGTTTTGAATAAAAATGTTATGTATTTATTTTAGTAGATGTACTTTAGTAATGTACAGCACCTTCCATAGCAAGGACCAAAAGACTTTTCATGACACTGGTATTTCATGCTGCAACATTGCTGTCAGGAACAATAGAAATTTCACTAAAGTGGATAACAGCAAGTCTAAAATTAAATTTGTATTCTTTCAACAGACGATATGTAACTTACAGAACAAACTGTTATTGTGTTTAAAAATAGACATTACTGTAGACCTAATATGGAAAATGACAGATGTTAGTATGCAAATATTCAGGTTCCTTGTGAAAAGATACAGTCCTTCATTGATTCTTTTATACAGATAAGCTTGTTCAATATCTCACATTGAAACATTGACAGGGATTACTGCAACAACCATGTGAAGATCACACCCTTATATATATATATATATATATATATATATATATATATATATATATATATATAAAACAAAGGCTGTGGTAGAATACCCATATAACAACTCTATTGTGATCTATGTCTCAAAATGTAGGACTGCTCAGAACAGCTCCTGCTTCATAATGTGAAGCTTAGCATTGTAAGTTAAAGAATAGTATTATATACACATTTTGTAAACCAATGTTCGTCAATCATTGACAATTTCTTCCAGTCTCACTCTGTTTAGAGACCATTGTAATATGCAGTATACACTATACACAAAGCAGGTGGGTACAGCATGGAGTAGCAGGTAGCTGCTGTATCATATAGAGCAGCAGGTGGATATTGTATCATATGGAGTGATGACAACTACATTATGAGTTGGCCAGGATGGATGTGCTGTTACCTGAATGTAAAACTGTTAGGAAAGTAGAAAGACATCCACTGAAAGGGACCCTAAAGTTTTCTCAAGGCACAAGAGTACAAGCTATTCTTTTCCAAATATTCAGTTCTGAAAAGCTTACCTTAAAAAAACGCAAACAAGTAACTTTTTTTTTTTTTTTGCAGATGGGGAACCCACCTTGCACTTACACGGTCCATGTCAAGGCTTACTGCCTCCAATTTATACATACTAACTCCATGACCACACCACAGTGGAAAGCAATGAAAATAAATTACATATGTGTGCACTGCTCTTGCAGCTCAATACACTTTAGTAAAGTGAACCATGATATTCAGAATTTGTGTTGCATACCAGCAATCCCATCTGCCTTAGTGAAATGCAAGAATGTCTATTGAAAGTAAGAAGTATATGTTTAATGACAAGGAAAGGAAAATGCAGCTTATAAAACAAGGTAAGAGTGAAATAGGGAGACATAGCTAGAAGAACTGAATCTTAAAGGTACTTATGTTTCAAAATGTAACAACAATGGTGAAGGATACATGGATTGTATGAACAATATGTTTCATCTATCATTCAAATGACAGAGTACATAATGTTGGCAGGCACGTGGTATCACTACACTATTTGCTACATGAAGTAGTTCCCCAAAATAATTCCACAACATATTTTTGTATATTTTTTTTCAGATTCCAGACATTGGGCCCAACCCAGTTTAGTTTCATCAAAGGCAGATCATGCCAACTCAGACTGGTGGACTTTTTGAGAAGGTTACCAAAGCAATGGATGAGAGCAAAATGGTTCACACTGCCTACCTTGACCTGGCCAAAACATTTGACACAATATCCCAATCAGGCATTGTTGCCAAACTCAAGAGGTTAGGTTCACACCTCTATGTCACCCGGTGGATAGCCAACTGTCTCACAGACAGGACCCAGGAAGTTAGAAATAGGGAGTCCACCTCTATAAAGAGGACATTCATAAGTGGAGTCCCTCAGGGATCAGTCCTTGGACTGCTCCTTTTTGGCATTTATGTCTCTGATGTCAAGGCCAATGTTAGTGGTCGCTGGCTGACTAAATTTGCAGACGATTGCAAATTAGGAGCTATCATTGAATCCCATACTGACACAAATGTTCTCCAGGAAGGGCTGACAAAGACAAACCACTTGTGTCAGAGCCACAGACTAAAACTAAATGCCGAGAAATGCATAATAGTATCGTTCAGGAAGTTGTCCACCCCTGGTAACTATCATATTGACAACACACCCCTTAGAGTTGACCCAGTAGTCAGCGACTTAATGCCCTTTTTGGTATGTACCTAACCAAGGATCTCCAACAACTGGAACATCCAGAGAGGTTCCTCACTAAAAGAATACAGTGTGTAAGTAAAATGTCCTATGCAGACTGCCTCAAGGCCCTATCCCTGTATTCTGTTTCCTAAAGATTGATAAGGGGAGATCTATGCCTGGCATACAGGGCATTGTGATACCCCAATCTAATGGATCTCTTGCATATCCCAAAAAAAAAACAGCACCAGAATTACCTATTCTCAGGACTTAAACCTTGCCTATGATACAAATAGGACCTGCTGGAGAGATAGGTATGTATCCCAGAGACTACCCCATCTATGGAACAGGCTCTCCATCCAAGTGATGCAGAGTTCCTCCCTAATCCAATTCAAGTATAACTTGGACAATTGGATAGGGAACAGGAAATGTATCCCTGGCTTGACACTTATGTTTCTAATGGGCACAGGCAACCTGTAAATGTTTCATCTGCTAGGCCCCTACTTACACTTATTAAGGGTACCAGAACTTGTCAGAGATTTGGGATGCATGGCTAGGCTCAAAAAAGGCCCCTGTGGTCATCAGCCTAGGAAACACCTGTGAAACTAATGATTCAGACAGTGGGTTCTTCCACTAGTGATTAACAGTCCATGTTGTAGGTGGAACGCAGCACTCAACAGCGAATACCAGGGAGCAGGGTAGCAAGAAAGCCCAAACTTCTGCAACTAAGCAGTGCTGGAGAGAAGCACCCATAAAGGCTTCCTCATTTGCACACATTGCCCAAAAAAGTAAGCAGTTCTTCTCTTTGAATCTCAACCTTGACAGCTATGGTGTTTTGCTTAGAATAATATCATGAACCAAGGTTAAATTATGTTGGAATCTACCCCTTTATTTGCTTTATTCATTTATTATTTTGTTGATTTGATTATAATGCCCCCCTTTGACATGTACCTGACCAGACATATGCAACAGCTGGAATGACCACACAGGTTCCTTACCAGGAGGTTCCAGGGCATAAACACATTGTCCTATATGAATTGCCTTATGATCCTATCTCTATACATAGTTTTATACAGGTTACTGACAGGTGATCTATGCCTGGCACACAAGACATCCTCAGATCTAGCTCTGATGGACCTTTTGCACATCCACAAAATGAACAGCATCAGAACCAATAGATCCAAGGATTTAAATTTTACTTGTGATATATAAGACATGTTGGCAAGATAGATATGTGTCTCAGAGGATCCCCATGCTCTGGAATGGGCTTCCCATCCATGTGAAGCAAAGTTCTTTCCAAGCCCTGTTTAAGCATATCCTGGATGGGAAACTGGAAATTCTCCCTGGGACTTGCCCCGAAGACTCTGATAGATAGAGGCAGACAGTAATGCCCAAACTAACATACCCCAGGGGTGGTGGATGCAGAACAGCCATGGATGATGGAGTTACTGCTGTCTAAAAGCAGACGTCAGCAGTTATCCAGTACTAGACAGTCTCACATCCTGGTACCTTCATCCCTCATTTTCTTTTCATGTTCTGTATATTTGGAAATATGCATATGAAGCAATGAGCACCGAATTGAAGAAAGTGAATACATTTCAAACAGACACTAAAGTCATAAGCAGAATTTATAACACTAGATATTCACTTTAGACAAAAGTAATTTCTTATTTTGTTTACCCCCTAACCCCCCCCCCCATCCATACCATCTGGATGACATCATCCTGTATTTCCATATCTTGTCTTAGTCTTCAGCTTTTTCTTCAGTTCTTTCAGCACACTGACTGGCCAATACTTCACTGAAATAAATTGATTAACCCAGGGGTCTGGGTAGCTGGTAGGCCCCCAGAAGCTATGGGGTTCTAGATTCTCTAAGGTGCATTTTAAAGATGTTTTTTAATCTTTTGATCCAATGAAGGCCTGAATAAAAATATTGAGTAAGAAAAGAAATAAATTGTGTAGAATGTTTAAGGTTAAAATAATATTTCCCAATAAAATAAAAAGACAAATGTTTATGATGTGCAAGTTATATCTACAAATAGTGTTTGCCTTCCTAACCTTACCAAAATAAACACCTTCTATGAACTACTTTGGTGTTAGATCAAGATGAAAGTGAAAGAACAAGTAGCTACACTCATATGATTTACACTGTTGCTGTTATTCACATCAACAGCAGGCCTGCTAATCCCTACCACCACAGGATCACCATCTGTACACGTCTGTGTTTCTCCTACATGATCACCGCCTCTAGATAAGCTATAGTAACATTTTGAGCAAGCCTCTAAGTTCTGACAGTGAGACAAATTAAGGAAACAACTGGCCACACTGTCTCCAGTTCTCACATAACTTGTAACACACCCTTCTGAATACAAACCTGGGCATGGGAAGTTTTAGGCTGAGGCCTAGTGAAGAAATTAAGTCTCCCCTTCTAATTCTTTGTCAAAATCCACTTACACATCTGGGGAGTGGGTGCTGCCAAACCCCAAGAAACTCAGAGTCTAGATGCTCTGTGATGCATTTTTATTTTATTTTTGAAAGACAACTCGCTCACTCTCTCTCTTATGAGCCCAATCTGAATCCTAGAGTGACCTTATGGACAACCACTGCTATCCACAGATTTTATAAAGTAAAGGGGGAAACAGAAGTATGTTGCCGGGTCTTTCATATTACACATCCATACACTCAAATCTATGGGTAATTTATAGTTCCCAATCCATGTTATTGCATTTTTTTGAAGTGTTGTAGAAAGCATAGCATCCAGAGAAAATCCACACAAGAACACTGAGGATATGCAGACTCGAGAAGACATCCCAGGTGAGAACCAAACTGGAGAACTTCTTGCTATGAGGTGGCAACATTACCCATTGTACCAATGTACCATCCTGAAAAATAATTAATCTTAATTATTTATACTGTTATCCAGAAGAGCTGTGTGTGTGCCCACAATGCACACACACCACTAGTTACTCACACTACATTCTTATTCATAAGCAAATTAGAGGAACACTAATTCACTTATGGCATATCTTCAGCGAGCTAGTAGAAACCACAGCACTTTAGTAAAACCCACACAATGACAAGAAGGACATGTAGACTGCACACAGAAGGAGCCACAGACAAAAACTCAGGGAATAAAGCAATGTGACATGGCAACATTAAGCACTTTACTACTGTGACAATGCTCAGTTACATTCACATAAATCCTGCCAAAAAACAATGGTTACATTAATATGTTTTGCTTCACAAAAGCAGTAGTAATACCTTGTATTCCAGCATGCTTAACCCAAATACTAGAGACAATCATTTCATCAGCTCACGTACCTATTGCCTACTCACAGTGTCTGATTCGACCCTGCTAGGATAAAAAAAATAGTGGTCACATTAATGTATTTTTATTTCACATGAATGGTAGTCCCAGCTTGATTAACCCAAATATACATTACCCCTGAAAAGACAAAATTGCAACAACAAAATCAAGGCCAGTTATTTCATCAGCAGGTAGCTTCCATATATCAGATGAGAAGTTGTGGACAGTAATAACAAAATTGAAGGATTTATCTTTGGGGGAGCAAGGGTCATGTGGGAGAAGTTGACCTTCCAATAGCACAAGGCAGTTTAGGATTGCCTGATTAGGAGGAATATTTCAGAGCTACACATGTAAGGCTCATATACATAGCACAAGCAGAAAACTATAATTTAAAGTGGAAAGGGATGGTAATGAAACTGGGAGAACTTCAAGAAATAACGAGAGGTGGTGGGAATTTAGATGCAGATCCTGAAGAAGAATAACAAGTGACATGGAGAATATTATATTCATAAAGTAACAAAAAGTATTCTAAGAACTAAATCAACATGAAAATGGAGGAAGAAGATTTTTCCGATAGGGATGACAGCAATTAGCGGTACACAGAATAGGCCTGAGGGAGCTGGAATTTACTGGAAAAACTGGCAAATTAACTACAGTATTGAGAGCAAATAAGTAGAGAAGATAAGGTAATACATTGGGAAGACACCAAGAGGATGTTTGGACTGCAGGCTAGATACTGCATTCACTTTCAGAGATTGATATCAGTGTACAGGGAAAGAGAAAGGGATGGGGAATTCGAAGTGAAAGGCCTACTCTGGTAGAGTTTTGAATTGACTTTAGAACAGAAACTATGGTTAAAAAATGGATAATTAGCAGGGCATATGAAATATTTCACGATAACCACAGGAATCAATGAGAGAAGGTTAGAAAAGATTGGGAAGAGGATAGATAAGCAATTCACAAGGAAACAATAGTAGGACAGATGTAAAGCTCCCAAATATGCAACAGAGTCTAGAGGATTTAGGAGTTTTGGTTGGAAGTGTTTGCATAGGCACTTTTATACCCCAAGCAGACTCCGAAGAATTTTTCCTCAGGTTGATGAGAAATATTGGAGGTATGATGGTTAAGAAAGAGGTTACTGGGACCACACATTTTGGGGGTGTAATGAGTTGGCAGATTTAAAAAATTCCATGCAGAATACTCTGTCAGGAATACTGGGTGAGCAAATGGGTGTAACTACGGATTTTTTTTCAGGATCTGAATTGCCTAGCTATAGTAAGGCCTTGTTAAGTTTAATTCTGGTGGCTGTCAAAAAAGTAATTACTAAAAAATGGAAATCAAAGTCTAAACCAAATGTATTAGAAATATTGACTATTATAACAGAGACAAAATAACTGGAAGTGGGATATTTAGAAAAGGGTATGAACAAATTACATAGGAAAAAAAATTAAATTGTGGGAACATTATAAACAGAATAATGTTATGGAGGAAGAGTAAGATTTAAGGGAAGACAGGGATTTATCAAATATCAGATTTATGATAATCATACAAAAGAATACATGTGACATATAATGTTTGCAGCTGGGAATATGTTAACATGATTTGTTTTCTTTTATATAAATGTATGGTTACCTGTATCATAAGTGATATTTCAATAAAGACACTAAAAAAAAAAAAAAAAAAAAAAAACAGTTCCCCATAACCATTTGCTACCCAACTATATCTGGTTTAATCCTGCCAGGATAAAACAAAATGTGGTTACGTAATATATTTTTACTTCACAGCAGTAGTTGTCTCAGCTTGTATCCTGGTTTATTTCACCCAAATACACATTAGTCATGCAAACACAACAGCAAACAAAGACAATTATTTCATCCACAGACGACCCCATACTCATTGCCGAATCAACAGTATCTGGTCAGACCTGCCCAGGATTAAAATAAATACATAAATGTTATCACATTATGTATTTTTGTTCCACAGAAGCAAATGTAACAGCTTGCATTCTGTGTTACTTCACCCAAATGGACATTAGTGCTGCAAAGTTAGAGTTACAAAAGTAAACATCTAAACCAATCATTTTATCCACATATAGTCCCTATATATCTAGAACCTACCCATACTGTCTGGTTTGACCCTGCCAAGAATAAAAAAAAAATAATGGATGCTTTAATGTACTTTTGCTTCACAGAAGAAGTAGCAACAGCTACGATTCAACCTTACTTCACTAAAATACACATTAGGTCTGCAAAGCCAGAACTGCAGTTTTAGCAACAGACAGTCCCCATACCTATTGCCCACTCACAGTATCTGGAATAATCCTGTCAGAACAAAAATGTGATTACATTAATGTATTTTTTGTTTCACAGAAACAGCATGACTTGTATTTCCAGCCTGTCTCATCCCAGCTCACATTAGTCCTCCGAAGCCAGAATTACAACAGCAAACATTAGGGCTAATCATTTCATCCCTAGACAACCCCCACACTCAGTACCCTCCCACATAGCTGTCAACTGTCCCTGATAGGGCCAATCATTTCATCCACAGGCATCCCCCATACTAAGTACCCTCCCACATAGCTGTCAACTGTCTCTGATAGAGCCAATCATTTTTATAATCTGTTTATAAATGTGTTTTAATGTGTCTTAATTAGTTCACTGTTAATTAAGTTTTATTAGTTTAAAAAGTCATTATAATATGTTTATATAATTTTGGAGCTTTTCTCCCCAGGCCTCCTCTGAAAATGGACATATATCCAGTCAGAATTTCCCGATCAACAAATGTAAAATAAAATAAATAAATAAAAAATCCATAGACATTCTCCATACTCAGTACCCTCCCACATAGCTGTCAACTGTTCCTGATAGGGCCAATCATTTTATCACCAGACATCCCCCACACTCAGTACCCTCCCACATGCGCTCAGGCTCATTTTGCACCCCTCCCTGCCCCCAATTCCCGCACACCCCCCCATACGTCTTCATTTATAGGTACTTTACCACACCTCTATTACAACACCCAATCAGCCTCACCGTCATACACTTTCCACCCTGCATTACCAACCTATCAGCTTTCAACTACACAATTTTTCCTCCATCCACTTAACTACCTCCATTCTGATCATCTGACTTTATATCTGTTGTGTCATCAAGCAACTGATTCCAACCACTTGACTCCTCCCTCATTATGTTATACTACTCTTTACTAACCATTCTGCTAGCCACTTATATACTCACTTTGTATGAAAACCAACAGATTAATAGGTATCAGTTCCCTGCTGGACATACCATCACCCCAGCTTTAGAATATCCCACCTTTAGTCACACCACTAACATTGGGTACAACTCAACATAATTTTCAGTCATACAGCATACCATCCCCTCGGCACATTAGCTCTAGATCCAGACACTACTACAAACTTTTAAACAAACTCCTGAGGCTTATCACTGAGTATAGGCCTAGCCTTATACTCAGTGGTGACATTCACTCCAATCCAGGCCCATCCACCACAGATACAAATACCCTTTCGACCTGTAACCCAAGGCACAAAACAATAACCAGTAGACCAACTAACCCTCTCCTTGTCTGTCGTCTTAATATTGGGAGCATTAATAATAAGGTACACGAACTGCATGCCCTCCTGGCTCTCTACTCCCCTGATGTTCTCTGTCTATCTGAGACCTGGTTAAAACCTAACACTACTGACAATGAAGTGCTACAACCCAGGTATAATATACACAGGCTGGATCATGCTTCCAGGAAAGGGGGAGGGGTGGCTGTACTCTATAAATCTGAGTTGAATGTGACCATAGATGTTATTCAACCACCTCAGATCAATAACTTGGAGATTATTGCCACTAAATTGCAACTTAACAAAAGTAAAAGCATCAACATCATCTGTATGTATATTCCCCCAGGTAATAATGTAGCCACACTTGAAGACATGCTTCACTGGTTATCTTGTCAAAACACCCAAGAAACCATTACCACCCCTACTAGGCTAGGTAAACTCAACCAAAAAGATAGCACTCGTAAATAGTAACCCCCAACTGTACATTACTGGTACCCTCACCGATGACCTAAGTGATCATCTTCTCACTTACATAGTTAAGGATAAAGCCATTACCCCACAACAACCCCTACTCAGAAAAGTCAGGAGCAAAAGAAACTTTGACCCTGACAAATTCCAACTGGAACTTAACTCCTGTAATTGGTCCATGCTAATACATCTACCCTTAGAGGAGAAAGTTGCCTATTTTAACAACAAATTTCTTGGAATTCTTGATCTATATGAACCTGCCCGCTCAAAACGTACAAAAGCAAGAAGTGCACCATGGCTATCTAAAGAGATGAGACTAAAAATTACCAGCAGAAACAAACTATAGGCTCAATGGTGCTCCACAAAAGACCCCCATGATCATGTTAAATATAGGTATGCTAGGAATGAAACAAAAAATATATTCTATAGGACAAAAAACAATACTACTGTAATTTACAGACAACCAACCAGAACAATCCTCCGACGTTCTGGACAGGGCTGAACTATCTACTTTGCCCTGGTAAAACATCTACACCTATCCCTGCTGCCACCATTGATAAATCCCCAGAGGAGGTCTCTGACAGTTTTAACCATTTCTTTACTGAAACAATTCAAGCCCTAGCTAGACAATTACCTTCTAGCTCCCCTGCCTCTGATACTACAACCTCTAAAAACCGACTCTCGTTCTCCTTCCAACCAGTGTCCACATCACTTGTCTGTAACTTGATCAAAAAATTAAAACCTACCACACTCTCCGCTGACCAGCTCCCTGCCAAGTACCTTCAAAAATCAGCTGATGCCATTGCCTATCCAATATCAATGCTAATCAATCGTATCATAGCAGAAGCTAAAATTCCCACCATTTGGAAAACATCATACGTAATCCCACTACATAAAGGAGGTTCCTCTATGGAATTCTCCAATTATAGACCTATAACTATATTTTCTCCACTTGCAAAGATTATAGAAAAATGTATACAAAAACAATTTATGCACCACCTAATCTAAAATCACCTCATGGCAGATACCCAGCATGGTTTTCATCCACACCATAGCACAACATCAGCGTTAATGGCTTTTACCAATACCATAAACAATAACCGTAACAATAATCACATATCCTCTGCCCTATTCTTGGATCTTTCCAAGGCATTTGACATGGTTGACCACCAGCTTCTGGTTCACACCTTGCAAACTTTCCACCTTGATACTAAAGCCCTTCTTTGGTTTACATCCTACCTTAATGGAAGACAACAGGCTGTCCTATGGCAGAAAAAGCTCTCTAATCTACTACCAAACACCCTTGGAGTACCACAAGGCTCCATTTTAGGGCCCCTACTGTTTTCCATACTTATTAATGACTTGTATACAGTCATATCAAATGTCAGCTGTATCCAATACGCTGACGACTCCACCCTGATTTGCTCAGCTACTTCTCCCACAGACCTGAGGATCGCTACCCAGTCTATCTTTAATACCATAGAAAAATTGACTCTCTGAATGTAGATTGTTACTAAATACCAAAAAAACTAAAATGCTGTTATTCTCTCCAACTCATAGGTCTGCCACCTTCACCTTCACCATAAATGCAAAAGATGGGACAATAATTTCCCCTGACCACTCTACAAAATTACTAGGTGTCATTATTGACAATAACCTTTTAGTTTGACCTACATGTAAATCAAACAGTCAAGAACATCAATAAAAAACTTGGGTCACTGTATAGAATAAAAGCCTTCCTAACCCCTCCAGCTAAGATGGCTATAGCTTGCTCTCATCTACTGTCAACAATTTTATACATCTCCACCCTTCTCTCCAATCTAAACAAATATGTACTAAATAGACTGTCAACCTGTTACAATCATATTGCCAGGTTTGCCACTGGAATGCTTTTTAAAACACACCACTGCATCAACCTAAAACAGCTTGGGTGGTTAGAACTTCCCAGTCTCATCCGATATAACCTGCTGATCATGGCTAACAAAATCCTCTATAACCCAGATAACACACCAGCCCTTCAAAATATTATCACCCCCCTCCCCCACAACAGTGTAAGACTGCTTCGATCCTCGAGCAAACTTCTAATTCAGACAAACAAAATCAACAATGCAGCGGGAGATGCCCTCTTTGCTAATGCTGCAGGCAGAGCCTGGAACTTACTTCCAGGTGATATTACTTTGCTCTAGGACAACTTAAAACTAAACTCAAACAACATATGGCATTTAACTGGTTTTGCCACTGCAACAAGCCCAGGTAACTCTCAAAATGAATGTGAATAACCCAACTAACTATTTATTGTTAATTTTCTCCTGACTATAACCAGGTGTATCTCATATCTGCCTATGTATTCTTTGGTAATACTAATTATGTACTCTTGTTTTACTTGTATTATTGTATCTGATAACTCTGAGCTTATCTACCCGGGCCTCCTCTGAAAATGGACATGGCTCCAGTTGGACTATCCTGATCAACAAATGTAAAATAAATAAAATAAATACCTCTGTCTATCTGAGGGATAAATGGAAAGAAACATGGCCTAAACAAATAAAAACACTATAACCTAAAATAAGAATACACACATCTAGAGTTGTGGGGTTAACTAACAAAGCTGAATTTTTACTCATTCATACGTTAAGCAGGTTAGGCCTAGTAGGCATCAATGTCTTGTTAATGCAACCAGGGAGCACAAGAGTTACACCATTTGCAAATGGAGTGAAGATGTGAAATAAAGAGCTTAAACATGTTACTACAGCACAGCCTTAAACTTTGTGGCATAGTGGCGCACATAATATTAACGCAAGTAATAAATGTTTGAGGAACACAGCACAGTACACAAGTACCTTATTAAATTAGAAGACCTAGTGAGGCTGTCAGTCACTTCAGTACTAGTTGCTTCAATAGACCTGTTTCTAGTATTCCCAGAATGTACTTAGAGAAAAGGCACACAGGAGAGGATGGTTTTTCTGACAGCTCAAAGTTTCATTCCGACTACTTAATAGAAGGCAACTTGAACAAGTCAAAGATCAAACAAAGACCAAAAAGTACTGACATACATAACTGTACTAAAATATGTGATATACATTAAACAAAATTTGAAGTCTGTTACTCCAAAATATCTTAATATTTTTTTTATTTCTGATATGTATTAACTGATATATGTATGGGCGGCCACAGTGGTGCAGTGGTTAGCGTTGTCACCTCACAGCAAGAGGTTCCCTGGTTCGATCCTTGACTGGGGTGCCTTCTGTGTGGAGTCTGCATGTCCTCCCTGTGGTCGCGTGGGTTTCCTCTGGGTGCTCCGGTTTCGTCCCACATCCCAAAGACATGCTGTAGGTGGATTGGACACTCTAAATTGTCCCTAGGTGTGAGTGCATGTGTGTGTGCCTTCTGTGGAAGGTTGGGCGCCGGGCTGGCAATGCGACACTGTAAAACTCCACTGCCAATCATGAGCAGACAGGTGATCTGCTGTGGTTATCCCTAACCGGGAAAAGCTGAAAGAAGAAGAAGATTAACTGATATATTTATAAACAGTTAACTATATGCAAAAACAAAATACTTTAAAATGCTGTCTTATAAAACTACTTCAACTTATTCAAGAAAACAAGTGAGTAGTGCATTCCAGTTGCAAAATAAATGGAACTCCAGTTGATGCAATGTATTTTTTTAATTCATAAACAAATGTGTTAGAATTGTAAAAATTAGGATCTTCTTAAGCTCTTTAGTATAAATGTTCATCTACTGTCTCAGGTCAGTTGGTGCTCTTTACAATCTCAGTAAAGGTTTGCCTCACGACTAAGAGACTACAAACATTTAATCCTACTCTAATCTTCCAAATCAACCATCTTTGAAATTAAGGTTATTTTTTAGTTTTGACTGAGTCTTCAGCAAAGATTGCAAGAGGTATAGGCTTCCACTAATATCTGTTTTGATCCTGCCAGGTTAAGGAAAATAATAAAAGCTTACCTCCTGCAATCCACAATGTGAAAAGTCACAAAATGACTCCCCCTGCCTTTTTCTGATCTTAGACCTCTCGTGTATATGTTACATAAATTGCAGCTTTATTCCGGATTATAGTTTGGCCCACAACCAGAGCCGGATCATGGTCAAATGGCACCCTAGGCAGGGTAATAGATTGGACCCCCCAGAGAAGCCCTTCCTGCAGCAACCCCCTCTTCAGCTGTTCCAGTGTTCCATTACTTGGCTATTTCTCCCCGGTTACCATAAACACTGTTCAAACCTGTCAATGCGCATACTGTTTTCTTATTTGCTTCTACAATTATTACAGATATTGAAAGAAAATAGCACAGACACTGAAAGCCACTTCATGAGCAATAAACTTCTCCGCCCTTGAAACCCACATTCATTGAAATGCCATTAAAACTCACATTCAAAGACAGTGCATCTGGTCAGTAGAGAATTAAGTTTACAGTTGGGCTGTTTTCAAACCATAGACACTTCACGCACATTTTTAGGGCAATACATATATGTACATGTTCTTTGATTCACCTTCCTGATTGTATTAAATTATATTCCTTATATAATACAACACCACTTGTTAGAATGTGTTTTAAATTTGTAGTTTTGAACATTATTCCAGTAAGCAATGAAAGAAAATGTATACCAATAATGACAAAACTAACCATTTCAGAAAATGTCAACCTTAAAAGGCCACTCAAGCTTCTGTCATTACAATCAACCAGTATCAGTCAATAAGCACAGTCTCTGCAGAAGTAAAGCCATTTGAATAACTCCACATTAAAGAGATCTATAAGTAATGAAGAGGTTGCTACTGGCAAAAACCTTTACACTTCAGTGTTTCATTTACAAATTCAGTGCCTGCTGCCCTTGAAGAATTATTTGCCTATGTTACTTAAAAAAAAAAAAAAAAAAAATTGGTAAGCTGGTAATATTGCAATGGGGATTGACTGACAAGCTGACAAATTCATAGTTACTAGGCATCTCATATAAAGAAGAACACAATCAGGAGTGCAGAACCCCTATTCCATCTTATAATGCATCTAGTAATCAGCAATCAAAAAGGCATTCCAGTATCAGCAGTCTGTATACATGGTGTGGGAGATTATCCACAGCCTTCTGCACCAAAGGCAATTCTGCTACTAACAGTGTTTTCAAATTCTACAACACAAACTGCCATTTGCTAAACAAAACTGTTAGTTACACTTTGAAATCAGACTTAGCATGAGCAACAGTAAACCTGTCTTCCCTTGAAACTCACAATGCCATGAAAATGCACTGAAACTCAAACTCACAATTCCATCAACAGTCTAGTGGTTGGTGTAGAGGATTCAGGCTCTTGTTTTCAGTAACCAAGTTACACAGTAAAGCCTGATCAAGTTAATTAACTAACCTGCCCCCCACCCCAACTAGGACATTACATACCATATGCCTCTCAACCTCTTAGTGCAAGAAATCTGAACACAGGCTACAATAATAGGGATACAATGGCCCAAAAATAGGGATACATTTTAAATATTGCTCTTTTTAACTTAGAAAGTCGCTACAATGACATGATTTGTGTTAGCATGCATATTCTGAAGGATATGAAGAATGAAACTCAAATGTATGTCATTATTTAGTTATTTCAGTCCTTGGTCATTTGCCAGAAAACCACACATTTTATGAGGAATAGGCCAAAAATATGATGCAAAACTCTGAACAGTTGAGAGGTATACATATCTCTCAACTTCTTAGTGCAAGAAATTTGTACAAAGCCTAATATATATATATATATATATATATATATATATATATATATATATATATATATATATATATATATATATATATATATATATATATATATATCTATATTTGTGTGTGTGTGTGTGTGTGTATATGTATGTATATTTATGGTTCCCCTTCAAAACATCTAAAACTCATAACATCTAAAATCAAAACACATAGAAAATAGTTTTTTATTCAGGCATGTCCAAGGGTCAGCTCCCAGTGTTCTCTCCTGTCTATCTGATGAATCTGGGCATCTTGAGGCAATGTAGAAATTGCCTCATGTACACAGACAACCCTCTCCTCCTACCACCCAACCCTACAACCTGTGAGAGATGCACTTATCTAGCCAAACTGGAGGTAAAGCTCTCTCCAACCAAGACTGAACTTGACAGTCATGAGGAGAAGGTAAACATTTGCACCACACCAAACTCATCACATAGTCTCACTAAATCTACACCACCAAAATCCACACATAGTAACACAAAAACATTCGTGGAGGCTCTCAATAATAATCTGTCTAAGCAACAGAGACCTCCAAAGCAGAAACGCAAGCAACCTCCATCCCTCAACACAACCCAAATGACACATAGCACACAGACTCAGTTTGCTGCTCAACCACAGGAAAGAAGGCAAAATAACGTACTCAACACACTAGTCATAGGTGACTCTATAGTCAGGCACACTGATGTCCCACTCACCAGGCTAAACAAGGAGAAGGTTACTGTCAGTTGCCTGTCGGGTGCCAGGATTCGCCACATAACCCACGCACTCAGGTCACTCCACAACAGGTACAAATATGACTCTGTCATTGTCCATGTTGGTGTAAATAACCTGAGACATACCTCCCTGGACTACATGAAAAGAGACATGGAAGAGCTCTCCGATCTTGTAGCCTAGGCAGGTATGACCCTAGCCCTGAGTAGCATTCTGCCATCGCCCAGAATGATATCGCAGTACAAGGACAGAATGACTGACTTCAACAATTGGCTAAGCTTCTGGTGTCATTCTAAGGGGATCCAGTATCTGTCTGCTTGGGATGACATGGTCGACAGACCACGATGCTTTGTCACAGATGGCCTGCACCTGTCGCCCCTGGGATTCCAGATACTGGCTAAGGCTCTTGCTGCGCCTATAGTGCCTTTCTTAGGCAAGGTTCAAATAACAAATTCACAACCGTAACAGGAACAGGCAAGCAACAACTGAGGGTAATGCTACTCAATGCTAGAAGTCTAAATCTCAAAATGCACTCACTCGAGGCACTCCTTAAAATGGAGAACATCAATATCTGTGCAGTGACTGAGACCTAGTTCAAGGCTCCAGAAAGCAGCCCTGCACTACCAGGATATAACTCATACCACACTTTTCCGCCATGTAACCTGGACTGAAAAACCAAATGCGGATGTGTGTCCATATTCATTAAGGATATCCACACCTCCAGGCTAGTTACTCAGCATAATGCATCCAAGGTTATCCAAGTGCAATTAACTTTGGGTAAAACTGCAATCTAAATTGTAGCTTGCTACAGATCCCCCACCATGCCCCAGGATTCCCACTCCTCTTTTCTTGATGTACTGGATAATATAAGGGTTCAACCAAACACCCTAATAATGGGCAACTTCAACTACCAAACCATTAACTGGGAAAACTACTCGTATACCAACTCCTTAGCTCAATGCTTTCTGGAATTACTAAACTCCAATGCCCTGGGATCAACTTATCCACACCCCCAGCAGGGGCAACAATATCCTAGACTTAGTCATTACTGACATGAGTGACCGGTGTTCCACACCTGAAGTCAACTCCTCGTTGGTCCGATCTGAACATAAGCTAATCACCCTTGATATCCACATCCCACTCCCACCCCCCATTAAGGAAACCACGGTAAAACATTTCTCCAAAGCCAACTTCATGCTTCTTAAGACAGAAGTTGTGAACTTCATGACACCCATGCAGATGGACAATACAGTTACAACTGCTGAATCCTACACAAATGCACTCTATAAGCACTTACACAAGTGCATGGATCATGCTATCCCAAACAGAACCAAGACGCTATCCTCCACAAAAGGAAGCCAATCTGATGGTCCCCTGCCATAAACAAACTGTACAACAAAAGGAAGAAACTGTTGCAAAAGAGAGTAAAATCCCATGAGTGGAGGAGCTCCCTAGTCAGCCTCAGTAAGAAGCTGCGATCCCTTATAAGATCCTCCAAAGCTAGCTACAAAAACAAAATCGCCACCACTGAATGGCACACAGCAACTGTTATCCCACTCCACAAAGGGGGAGCCACCACTGATCCCGGGAACTATGGACCTATTAGCCTGATGAGCCTGGTCTGCAAGACCATATGGAACTCATAAACAAAGACATTGGTAACCTCCAAACTCTGGATCCCACCCAGTTTGGGTTTGTGAAAGGCAGATCATGCCTCCTGAACCTGATCGACTTCTTTGAGGTAGTCATCAAAGTCATAGATGAGGGTAAGGTGGTTCACACAGCCTATCTTGACCTTGCCAAGGCTTTCAACACCATCCCCTATTATGGAATTATAGGTAAACTCACAAAACTAGGTATAAATCCCTATGTCACAAGATGGGTTGCCAACTGGCTCACTGACAGAACCCACACTGTAAAAGTTGCAGACTCCAAATCTGACCTTAAAGCAGTGACAAGTGGAGTACCACAGGGTTCCATCTTGGGACCTCTCCTGTTTTATTTCTACTTCTCTGAAGTACAGGCTAACACAGAAGGCCTCTGGCTAATGAAGTGCAAACTAGGAGCCATAGTCAAGTCCCCAAATGATGTGGACATCCTACAGAAGGGCCTCACTGAGACAGATGCCTGGTGTCAGAGCCATGGCCTCAAGCTCAATGCCAAAAAGTGCAGTATCATCCCCTTTGGTAAAAACTCTGTACCCATGAACTACCACATAGGCATAAATCTACTTAACACCGAATGTGTTATAAGAGACCTTAGGACCCTGGTGGACAGTAGTCTCTCCTTTGATAGTCACATTGCCACAGTAGTCAGGAAGTCCTTCTACATGGCACACCTCATCATAAAAGGGTTCTCATCCAGGAAAAAAAGAGGTCATTGTTCCCTTCTACGCAACACTCATTAGACCCATTATAGAGTACAATGCCACTTTTGGAATGTACCTCACAAGACATCTGCAGCAGCTGGAAAGGCCACAGAAATACCTCACAAAGAGGATTACTGGCCTCAAACAAATGCCCTATACTGACCGCCTCAAAAACCTCCAGCTTTACTCCGAAGCATATTGCCTACTCCGAGGTGATCTCTGCCTAACATATAAAGCTATGTCAAACCCAGAGCTGTTGGACATGCTACACCTAAAGAAATCCCAATCCCTCCGAGCTACACGCTCTAGCGACCTAAACCTTGTCACTACAATAAACAGGACATGCTGGGGGGATAGATTCTTGTCCCAGAGACTTCCCATACTCTGAAACAGGCTACCCATCTATGTCAAGCAAAGTTCTTCATTAGCACTCTTCAAGAAAAATCTTGATGAGTGGATGGGGAATAGGAAATACACCCCGGGGATCACTTCTGTGTCTCTGCTCGACAGTGGCACAGGAAAATAACTTTCTTGGGTGGCTTAAGTCTGGGAAACTTGTTGGCTAGGCTTACGTAGGCCCTTGGTCCGATAGCCTAGTACCTACCTATGAACCTATGAATCTATAACATCTAAAACCCAAAACATCTAAAACCCATAACATCGAATTTCATAACATCTAAAATGTGCATCACAACATCAAACACTATAAATCACATGAAAATAACATCCCCTCCACATATGACAACACCAAACTAACAAACACACTTTTTACTACATTTCTGCAAAGGGGCAAGCCTGCCTGACACCCCCCCCCCCATAAATTAAATATACCAACTCCGAAATCGCACTACAGTGTGAAAAAGTTAATTTCCTAACCCCACAGTTTCGCAATCACCAAAAAGAATGTACACATAATGCCTAAATCACTTACCTGTATGGCCTAAAAAACACATATAGAGTGGCAGAATAAACACTTTATAAATAGTACAAATTCCTACACTATATAAATAATAACTATATAAATAAATCTACATCTCATTGTGGTACTACAGGATTAACAGATTAAACTATAACATTTATACATTTGATGATACACTATTCCATATTATACATTTTAAATGTTATGAAATTCCATGTTATCGGTTTTAGATGTTTTGGGTTTTAGATGTTACGGTCTCGATGCTTTGATTTTAGATGTCATGAGTTTTAGATGTTTTGAAGGGGAACTCTATATATATATACATATATATATATATATATATATATATATATATATATATATATATATATATATATATATATATATTAATATATATGTCATTATTTAGTGATTTCAGTCCTCTGATTTAATAGAAAACCACAATTTTTTTGAGAAACAGACCAAAACTATGACACTATATCTAGACAGTTCAGAGGTATGTTAAACATGTGTGCATGTGCGCGTGTGCATGAGCATGCGCACACACACACACACACACACACACACACACACACACACACACACACACACACGCGCACATAGACATACACACACCTACCATCTCTTTGCTCTCATACACACACACACACACACACACACACACACACACTCTCATACTAGAACGACTAGTTTAAATTCCATGTGTGAGTGTGGAATGTGTTATATCTGCATTAGCATGTGTGCATGCATGTGACACACTCATGGTCCTCCTTAAAGGAGAAGGCACTGCAGTGTTAAGAAATACTTATTTTTTTTGTTTGTTAAATATATGTTGAAGCCTCCTGGCCAGAGTGGGTCCCCATAGCCACTGTTGCCTAGTGCTGGGTCTGACTCAGCCCACAACAGCTTTTGGCTATACGGAAATATTCCGACTTTTAGTCTTGATTTGGACACAACCAAATCAAGACTGAAAAATGGCATTTGTCTTAACCCTGCTGCTGGTACTGCTAATGGGGAGCTAAACTCCCCTTGTGACCCCCCCCCCCCGTAAATCCGGCAATGCCTCCCATTACAAAACCTCTAGAAAGTTCCGAACTAACATACCCCCTTATAAAAAACACCATTGACACATAGGGGCACAATTGGATTGGGTTGCTCAGTTAGGCTTATAAAGGCTCTGGTGGTCGTTAGCCTAGTGTATATATCTATGAACCTATGATTGAAAGGACTAGGTCAGAAAATTTTCAGAAAAGCAGTTTTTAACAAACAAGGTCTCAGTATATGTAGTAAATACAGTACAGATGTAATATGTATAGCACAGTCAGATACAAATTCATTCAGTACCCCTTAGTAACATAATACTCCATTCTACAAAGGTATGGTATAGGCAGGAATTTCCATTCAATGTATTTAGCAGTTTTGCTTGCTTGGTCAAATAAGCACTAGTATTACTTCAGGTAAAATTAAAATAAAAACACAGTAATAAATACTTGCAACATTTAGCTATACAATCAAGATGTAAGGCAGTGGAGTTTTTAAATGCATCCTTGTGAATAGTCATAGGTACCATAATTACCACAGCAACATAAACTTTGCTGGTCCTTCTAGGGACTTAGTGTTCCTAATTACTTAAGATTTATACTTTGGGTGACAGAAATCACCTACATGGACTTAGTTTGACTAAAAACGTAACAGGACTAGTAAGAGCAAAGTTAAGGTCTGCAGAAAATGAGTTGCCTGAATGACTTACCTACGGTAACTGTCTATACCTCATGCCAGAACATTTAAGGCATTTGTGATACAAAATGCAGGTAGATATTTTACATTGCTATCTATTCATTGGTTCACAAAGAGGCAGGATATAAATTGAAAACTGATTCCGATAAATTTTCAGTATAACACAATACATATTGTATTTTATTGTTTTTATTCTATGTTGACTAATCCCACTAGGTCAGTGCTCTTTTTTTCAAGGGAGAGCTGACATAGTATTCATACTGACTAGGGAAAATTTGAAACTACCACTACTCTTTTCAATAAGTGCAGTGGAATTCTTTACATCAACATAAGTTACCACTGACTCAGGCAGGTAGGACCTCCATTTAACATCTTATCCAAAGGATATCACACAGAGGAGGGAAGCCTCCCTCCTTTACGCTGCACTGCAATCAGTACCAAGCACCTCAGGGGGGAAAAGAACCTATGTCCTTCCAATCATGAAGCACCAAAGGCTAGTATACAAACTGGTAAGCTGCTAACACTGACAGTTTTAGGTCATTTTATTTTTACTTCCTGAAGTGACATACATTCATACACAAATACCACACTAGCTGTGCTATTTTTTGAGCAGAATTTAGTTTTCATTCCAGGAGGCAGTCATATAAATTAGGGGCAAAACATTGCCATTTCTCAGAAAGAGTTGACCAGAGACCATAGTACTGATAACTGGTGAACTGTTTAGAACACTGGACCTCCAAAGGTATAATGTTGATGCAGCACAAGGTACCTGCAGAAGGACACGTAAACCCATTAAAAGTTGAATTAACAAATGATTGTTCCATAGCTAATAACTAGGCAAATGAGGGTAGAAGAGCCATCTAACATATAGTAAGAAAGACTAATGTTTTTTCCTATACCACTGCAAATCTTTTATTCTTCACCATGTTTTTTTTATATAAAAGGAAGACAGATTGATTCAGCAGTTACACTTTTCTGTAAATGATGGCTGCCATACCATATTTATCTCTGGGATGTACTTCTCTTTGACATTTTGTTTCTGAATTATTCCCATAGACACAACAAAAAAATATTAACCAAAAGCACAAAGTAGGGGTGCTTCTTAAACAGGCTTTGTCTTTTACTAAACTAGTACATTCAAGGTCAATGCAAATTTGAAAGAGTGTTGCTTATTTTGTATAATTTTCCAACGACATAATTAAGTTGTCTCACTTAAAGAAAGCTATAGTGTCTAAAACTGCACTTTTAGTTCAAACAACATTCCACACTCTAAGGACAGAACACAGAAATAGTAAACAAACAATGGCTTCCTAGAGTATAAATGAAGCTTATGCATAATTCATGAAGACTTCCTTAAACTAGCTAGCCAATAAGTAGCTTGCAATAAAAATAATCAATGAATCAGAGGATTGCAAGTCAAACTTGAGAAGGAGATCAGACTTCCACAACCAGCAGCAAGTTACTCTTAAACACCAATCACAGATTGGTGTTCAGCCTTTTAGAAAGTGCCAGGGCATATCTATGAGCAGTCAGATTGCTATATCTTGCTTATGGAAGGGAAATCAACACAGTGGCCACATTTTTTAAGGATGATCATTATAAATCGGTCAGCCTATGGCAAAATACTACCACTCACCGCTAACAATAACTAGCCAGGTCTTAACTTCAACACAAATGTATGACCAGATGAAAGGGGAATGACCTGTACCATTTTCAGAATGAATATCTGATCAGTTTCATACCCAAGGAGGGAAACTGATCAGATCTCTGAACAGAGTAGAATGGATGATCAGATCCACTCCACAGAAACCAGAATGTTGCTAGGTTCCAGTACTATCTCTCAAAATGCAGCTGCTTTAGACATGACAACATCTCCTCAAAACAGCCTGCATAAGTGTGTAAAAGATCTGTGAACGCATATTTGAGCAAACATTAGCACAAATGTTACTGGTACTGAGCTACAAAGAGTATTCTTTTCAAGGGGTCTCTCCAGCATCTGCCATGTGAAGGCTTCACCCCCCCCCCCACACGTCTTGCTTTAATATTCTTATTATCTGCACATGCACAGGCACACACACACACACACACACACACACACACACACACACACACACACACACACACGTCTTGCTTTAATATTCTTATTATCTGCACATGCACAGGCACACACACACACACACACACACACACACACACACACACACACACACACACACACACACAGACAGACAGACACACACACACACACACACACACACACGTCTTGCTTTAATATTCTTATTATCTGCACATGCACAGGCACACACACACACACACACACACACACACACACACACACACACACACACACAATGTGTGCTCTTTGTGAGATGTTGCAAACTCAGATTAGCATACAATGGTCATGACTTGTTTCACTAGAAAGTATGAAAAATAGTGAAAATCAATGAATTCGGCAAGAATGAACAGCTGCAAAATGAGGTACAACAGTACGAGAATAAAACCCATACTGATGTTATGGCAACCCAAACAGAAGATACCCCCAAAGGGCTTATACTGGTCAGTGCTCAGTGATGGAGCACAGAGATACCTTCATGACCACCTGAGAACATTCCTACTGAGACATAACATATGAAAGAAAAGTACTTGCTTATTTTGAGAAATAATGCAAATTGAATGAAAAATGAAAATCTAAAATCATTGTCATTAGCAAACAAGTAATGCAGTAACAGTTTATGATAACATCTTGAGAAATTAGAACAATATTCATGCTTAAAAATATGAAACTTCCCAGGTTTCAATGTCACTGGTTCAGAAAGAATAATGAGAACCTGTGAACCTGTGACTAAATCATATATGTATCTGTGAAACTAACCTCAAATACAAAACATTAATTAGTGACCTATTGCTAATATTACTGGTGTTCTTTTTTTCCCTAATAAAGTAAAAAAAAGAAAAAAATAACATATTTGTAAGTTGCGCATGAGCAGATGTGCACATAGGCAATTTTGCTACTAACAGTGTTTTCAAATTCTACAACACAAACTGCCATTTGCTAAACAAAACTGTTAGTTGCACTTTGAAATCAGACTTAGCATGAGCAACAGTAAACCTGTCTTCCCTTGAAACTCACAATTCCATGAAAATGCACTGAAACTCAAACTCACAATTCCATCAACAGTCTAGTGGTTGGTGTAGAGGATTCAGGCTCTTGTTTTCAGTAACCAAGTTACACAGTCAAGCCTGATCAAGTTAATTAACTAACCTGCCCCCCACCCCAACTAGGACATTACATACCATATGCCTCTCAACCTCTTAGTGCAAGAAATCTGAACACAGGCTACAATAATAGGGATACAATGGCCCAAAAATAGGGATACATTTTAAATATTGCTCTTTTAACTTAGAAAGTCGCTACAATGACATGATTTGTGTTAGCATGCATATTCTGAAGGATATGAAGAATGAAACTCAAATGTATGTCATTATTTAGTTATTTCAGTCCTTGGTCATTTGCCAGAAAACCACACATTTTATGAGGAATAGGCCAAAAATATGATGCAAAACTCTGAACAGTTGAGAGGTATACATATCTCTCAACTTCTTAGTGCAAGAAATTTGTACAAAGCCTAATATATATATATATATATATATATATATATATATATTTTTTTTTTTTTTTTGCATGTGTGTGTATATGTATGTATATTTATGGTTCCCCTTCAAAACATCTAAAACTCATAACATCTAAAATCAAAACATAGAAAATAGTTTTTTATTCAGGCATGTCCAAGGGTCAGCTCCCAGTGTTCTCTCCTGTCTATCTGATGAATCTGAGCATCTTGAGGCAATGTAGAAATTGCCTCATGTACACAGACAACCCTCTCCTCCTACCACCCAACCCTACAACCTGTGAGAGATGCACTTATCTAGCCAAACTGGAGGTAAAGCTCTCTCCAACCAAGACTGAACTTGACAGTCATGAGGAGAAGGTAAACATTTGCACCACACCAAACTCATCACATAGTCTCACTAAATCTACACCACCAAAATCCACACATAGTAACACAAAAACATTCGTGGAGGCTCTCAATAATAATCTGTATAAGCAACAGAGACCTCCAAAGCAGAAATGCAAGCAACCTCCATCCCTCAACACAACCCAAATGACACATAGCCCACAGACTCAGTTTGCTGCTCAACAACAGGAAATAAGGCAAAATAATGTACCCAACACACTAGTCATAGGTGACTCTATAGTCAGGCACACTGATGTCCCACTCACCAGGCTAAACAAGGAGAAGGTTACTGTCAGTTGCCTGTCGGGTGCCAGGATCCGCCACATAACCCACGCACTCAGGTCACTCCACAACAGGTACAAATATGACTCTGTCATTGTCCATGTTGGTGTAAATAACCTGAGACATACCTCCCTGGACTACATGAAAAGAGACATGGAAGAGCTCTCCGATCTTGTAGCCTAGGCAGGTATGACCCTAGCCCTGAGTAGCATTCTGCCATCGCCCAGAATGATATCGCAGTACAAGGACAGAATGACTGACTTCAACAATTGGCTAAGCTTCTGGTGTCATTCTAAGGGGATCCAGTATCTGTCTGCTTGGGATGACATGGTCGACAGACCACGATGCTTTGCCACAGATGGCCTGCACCTGTCGCCCCTGGGATTCCAGATACTGGCTAAGGCTCTTGCTGCGCCTATAGTGCCTTTCTTAGGCAAGGTTCAAATAACAAATTCACAACCGTAACAGGAACAGGCAAGCAACAACTGAGGGTAATGCTACTCAATGCTAGAAGTCTAAATCTCAAAATGCACTCACTCGAGGCACTCCTTAAAATGGAGAACATCAATATCTGTGCAGTGACTGAGACCTAGTTCAAGGCTCCAGAGAGCACCACTGCACTACCAGGATATAACTCATACCACACTTTTCAGCCATGTAACCTGGACTGAAACACCAAAGGCGGAGGTGTGTCCATATTCATTAAGGATATCCACACCTCCAGGCTAGTTACTCAGCATAATGCATCCAAGGTTATCCAAGTGCAATTAACTCTGGGTAAAACTGCAATCTAAATTGTAGCTTGCTACAGATCCCCCACCATGCCCCAGGATTCCCACTCCTCTTTTCTTGATGTACTGGAAAATATTAGGGTTCAACCAAACACCCTAATAATGGGCAACTTCAACTACCCCACCATTAACTGGGAAAACTACTCATATACCAACTCCTTAGCTCAATGCTTTCTGGAATTACTAAACTCCAATGCCCTGGATCAACTTATCCACACCCCCACCAGGGGCAACGATATCCTAGACTTAGTCATTACTGACATGAGTGACCAGTGTTCCACACCTGAAGTCAACTCCTCGTTGGTCCGATCCGAACATAAGCTAATCACCCTTGATATCCACATCCCACCCCCACCCCCCCATTAAGGAAACCATGGTAAAACATTTCTCCAAAGCCAACTTCATGCTTCTTAAGACAGAAGTTGTGAACTTCATGACACCCATGCAGATGGACAATACAGTTACAACTGCTGAATCCTACACAAATGCACTCTATAAGCACTTACACAAGTGCATGGATCGTGCTATCCCAAACAGAACCAAGACGCTATCCTCCACAAAAGGAAGCCAATCTGATGGTCCCCTACCATAAACAAACTGTACAACAGAAGGAAGAAACTGTTGCAAAAGAGAGTAAAATCCCATGAGTGGAGGAGCTCCCTAGACAGCCTCAGTAAGAAGCTGCGATCCCTTATAAGATCCTCCAAAGCTAGCTACAAAAACAAAATCACCACCACTGAATGGCACACAGCAACTGTTATCCCACTCCACAAAGGGGGAGCCACCACTGATCCCGGGAACTATGGACCTACGAGTCTGGTCTGCAAGGCCATATGGAACTCATAAACAAAGACATTGTTAACCTCCAAACTCTGGATCCCACCCAGTTTGGGTTTGTGAAAGGCAGATCATGCCTCCTGAACCTGATCGACTTCTTTGAGGTAGTCACCAAAGTCATAGATGAGGGTAAGGTGGTTCACACAGCCTATCTTGACCTTGCCAAGGCTTTCAACACCATCCCCATTCTGGAATTATAGGTAAACTCACAAAACTAGGTATAAATCCCTATGTCACAAGATGGGTTGCCAACTGGCTCACTGACAGAACCCACACTGTAAAAGTTGCAGATTCCAAATCTGACCTCAAAGCAGTGACAAGTGGAGTACCACAGGGTTCCATCTTGGGACCTCTCCTGTTTTATTTCTACTTCTCTGAAGTACAGGCTAACACAGAAAGCCTCTGGCTAATGAAGTTCACAGATGACTGCAAACTAGGAGCCATAGTCAAGTCCCCAAATGATGTGGACATCCTACAGAAGGGCCTCACTGAGACAGATGCCTGGTGTCAGAGCCATGGCCTCAAGCTCAATGCCAAAAAGTGCAGTATCATCCCCTTTGGTAAAAACTCTGTACCCATGAACTAACACATAGGCGGAAATCTACTTAACACCGAATGTGTTATAAGAGACCTTAGGACCCAGGTGGATAGTAGTCTCTCCTTTGATAGTCACATTGCCACAGTAGTCAGGAAGTCCTTCTACATGGCACACCTCATCATAAAAGGGTTCTCATCCAGGAAAAAAAGAGGTCATTGTTCCCTTCTACGCAACACTCATTAGACCCATTATAGAGTACAATGCCACTTTTGGAATGTACCTCACAAGACATCTGCAGCAGCTGGAAAGGCCACAGAAATACCTCACAAAGAGGATTACTGGCCTCAAACAAATGCCCTATACTGACCGCCTCAAAAACCTCCAGCTTTACTCCGAAGCATATCGCCTACTCCGAGGTGATCTCTGCCTAACATATAAAGCTATGTCAAACCCAGAGCTGTTGGACATGCTACACCTAAAGAAATCCCAATCCCTCCGAGCTACACGCTCTAGCGACCTAAACCTTGTCACTACAATAAACAGGACATGCTGGGGGGATAGATTCCTGTCCCAGAGACTTCCCATACTCTGAAACAGGCTACCCATCTATGTCAAGCAAAGTTCTTCATTAGCACTCTTCAAGAAAAATCTTGATGAGTGGATGGGGAATAGGAAATACACCCCGGGGATCACTTCTGTGTCTCTGCTCGACAGTGGCACAGGAAAATAACTTTCTTGGGTGGCTTAAGTCTGGGAAACTTGTTGGCTAGGCTTACGTAGGCCCTTGGGCCGATAGCCTAGTACCTACCTATGAACCTATGAATCTATAACATCTAAAACCCAAAACATCTAAAACCCATAACATCGAATTTCATAACATCTAAAATGTGCATCACAACATCAAACACTACAAATCACATGAAAATAACATCCCCTCCACATATGACAACACCAAACTAACAAACACACTTTTTACTACATTTCTGCAAAGGGGCAAGCCTGCCTGACACCCCCCCCCCCCGTAAATTAAATATACCAACTCCAAAATCGCACTACAGTGTGAAAAAGTTAATTTCCTAACCCCACAGTTTCGCAATCACCAAAAAGAATGTACACATAATGCCTAAATCACTTACCTGTATGGCCTAAAAAACACATACAAAATAAACAGAATAAACACTTTATAAATAGTACAAATTCCTACACTATATAAATAATAACTATATAAATAAAAACTACATCTCATTGTGACACTACAGGATTAACAGATTAAACTATAACATTTATACATTTGATGATACACTATTCCATATTATACATTTTAAATGTTATGAAATTCCATGTTATCGGTTTTAGATGTTTTGGGTTTTAGATGTTACGGTCTCGATGCTTTGATTTTAGATGTTATGAGTTTTAGATGTTTTGAAGGGGAAAAATATATATATATATATATATATATATATATATATATATATATATATTAATATATATGTCATTATTTAGTGATTTCAGTCCTCTGATTTAATAGAAAACCACAATTTTTTTGAGAAACAGACCAAAACTATGACACTATATCTAGACAGTTCAGAGGTATGTTAAACATGTGTGCATGTGCGCGTGTGCGTGAGCATGCGCACACACACACACACACACACACACACACACACACACACACACACACACGCACACACACGCGCACATAGACATACACACACCTACCATCTCTTTGCTCTCATACACACACACACACACACACACACACACACACTCTCATACTAGAACGACTAGTTTAAATTCCATGTGTGAGTGTGGAATGTGTTATATCTGCATTAGCATGTGTGCATGCATGTGACACACTCATGGTCCTCCTTAAAGGAGAAGGCACTGCAGTGTTAAGAAATACTTATTTTTTTTGTTTGTTAAATATATGTTGAAGCCTCCTGGCCAGAGTGGGTCCCCATAGCCACTGTTGCCTAGTGCTGGATCTGACTCAGCCCACAACAGCTTTTGGCTATACGGTAATATTCTGACTTTTAGTCTTGATTTGGACACAACCAAATCAAGACTGAAAAATGGCATTTGCCTTAACCCTGCTGCTGGTACTGCTAATGGGGAGCTAAACCCCCCTTGTGACCCCCCCCCCCAGTAAATCCGGCAATGCCTCCCATCACAAAACCTCTAGAAAGTTCCTTACTAACATACCCCCTTATAAAAAACACCATTGACACATAGGGGCACAATTGGATTGGGTTGCTCAGTTAGGCTTATAAAGGCCCTGGTGGTCGTTAGCCTAGTGTATATATCTATGAACCTATGATTGAAAGGACTAGGTCAGAAAATTTTCAGAAAAGCAGTTTTTAACAAACAAGGTCTCGGTATATGTAGTAAATACAGTACAGATGTAATATGTATAGCACAGTCAGATACAAATTCATTCAGTACCCCTTAGTAACATAATACTCCATTCTACAAAGGTATGGTATAGGCAGGAATTTCCATTCAATGTATTTAGCAGTTTTGCTTGCTTGGTCAAATAAGCACTAGTATTACTTCAGGTAAAATTAAAATAAAAACACAGTAATAAATACTTGCAACATTTAGCTATACAATCAAGATGTAAGGCAGTGGAGTTTTTAAATGCATCCTTGTGAATAGTCATAGGTATCATAATTACCACAGCAACATAAACTTTGCTGGTCCTTCTAGGGACTTAGTGTTCCTAATTACTTAAGATTTATACTTTGGGTGACAGAAATCACCTACATGGACTTAGTTTGACTAAAAGCGTAACAGGACTAGTAAGAGCAAAGTTAAGGTCTGCAGAAAATGAGTTGCCTGAATGACTTACCTACGGTAACTGTCTATACCTCATGCCAGAACATTTAAGGCATTTGTGATACAAAATGCAGGTAGATATCTTACATTGCTATCTATTCATTGGTTCACAAAGAGGCAGGATATAAATTGAAAACTGATTCCGATAAATTTTCAGTATAACACAATACATATTGTATTTTATTGTTCTGATTCTATGTTGACTAATCCCACTAGGTCAGTGCTCTTTTTTCAGGGGGAGAGCTGACATAGTATTCATACTGACTAGGGAAAATTTGACACTACCTCTACTCTTTTCAATAAGTGCAGTGGAATTGTTTACATCAACATAAGTTACCACTGACTCAGGCAGGTAGGACCTCCATTTAACATCTTATCCAAAGGATATCACACAGAGGAGGGAAGCCTCCCTCCTTTACGCTGCACTGCAGTCAGTACCAAGCACCTCAGGGGGGGAAAGAACCTATGTCCTTCCAATCATGAAGCACCAAAGGCTAGTATACAAACTGGTAAGCTGCTAACACTGACAGTTTTAGGTCATTTTATTTTTACTTCCTGAAGTGACATACATTCATACACAAATACCACACTAGCTGTGCTATTTTTTGAGCAGAATTTAGTTTTCATTCCAGGAGGCAGTCATATAAATTAGGGGCAAAACATTGCCATTTCTCAGAAAGAGTTGACCAGAGACCATAGTAATGATAACTGGTGAACTGTTTAGAACACTGGACCTCCAAAGGTATAATGTTGATGCAGCACAAGGTACCTGCAGAAGGACACGTAAACCCATTAAAAGTTGAATTAACAAATGGTTGTTCCATAGCTAATAACTAGGCAAATGAGGGTAGAAGAGCCATCTAACATATAGTAAGAAAGACTAATGTTTTTTCCTATACCACTGCAAATCTTTTATTCTTCACCATGTTTTTTTTATATAAAAGGAAGACAGATTGATTCAGCAGTTACACTTTTCTGTAAATGATGGCTGCCATACCATATTTATCTCTGGGATGTACATCTCTTTGACATTTTGTTTCTGAATTATTCCCATAGACACAACAAAAAATATTAACCAAAAGCACAAAGTAGGGGTGCTTCTTAAACAGGCTTTGTCTTTTACTAAACTAGTACATTCAAGGTCAATGCAAATTTGAAAGAGTGTTGCTTATTTTGTATAATTTTCCAACGACATAATTAAGTTGTCTCACTTAAAGAAAGCTATAGTGTCTAAAACTGCACTTTTAGTTCAAACAACATTCCACACTCTAAGGACAGAACACAGAAATAGTAAACAAACAATGGCTTCCTAGAGTATAAATGAAGCTTATGCATAATTCATGAAGACTTCCTTAAACTAGCTAGCCAATGAGTAGCTTGCAATCAAAATAATGAATCAGAGGATTGCAAGTCAAACTTGAGAAGGAGATCAGATTTCCACAACCAGCAGCAAGTTACTCTTAAACACCAATCACAGATTGGTGTTCAGCCTTTTAGAAAGTGCCAGGGCATATCTATGAGCAGTCAGATTGCTATATCTTGCTTATGGAAGGGAAATCAACACAGTGGCCACATTTTTTAAGGATGATCATTATAAATCGGTCAGCCTATGGCAAAATACTACCACTCACCGCTAACAATAACTAGCCAGGTCTTAACTTCAACACAAATGTATGACCAGATGAAAGGGGAATGACCTGTACCATTTTCAGAATGAATATCTGATCAGTTTCATACCCAAGGAGGGAAACTGATCAGATCTCTGAACAGAGTAGAATGGATGATCAGATCCACTTCACAGAAACCAGAATGTTGCTAGGTTCCAGTACTATCTCTCAAAATGCAGCTGCTTTAGACATGACAACATCTCCTCAAAACAGCCTGCATAAGTGTGTAAAAGATCTGTGAATGCATATTTGAGCAAACATTAGCACAAATGTTACTGGTACTGAGCTACAAAGAGTATTTTTTTCAAGGGGTCTCTCCAGCATCTGCCATGTGAAGGCTTCACCCCCCCCCCCCACACGTCTTGCTTTAATATTCTTATTATCTGCACATGCACAGGCACACACACACACACACACACACACACACACACGCACACACACGTCTTGCCTTAATATTCTTATTATCTGCACATGCACAGGCACACGCACACACACACACACACACACACACACACACACACACACACACACGGACAGACACACACACACACACACACACACACACACACACGTCTTGCTTTAATATTCTTATTATCTGCACATGCACAGGCACACACACACACACACACACACACACACACACACACACACACACACACACACAATGTGTGCTCTTTGTGAGATGTTGCAAACTCAGAGTAGCATACAATGGTCATGACTTGTTTCACTAGAAAGTATGAAAAATAGTGAAAATCAATGAATTCGGCAAGAATGAACAGCTGCAAAATGAGGTACAACAGTACGAGAATAAAACCCATACTGATGTTATGGCAACCCAAACAGAAGATACCCCCAAAGGGCTTATACTGGTCAGTGCTCAGTGATGGAGCACAGAGATACCTTCATGACCACCTGAGAACATTCCTACTGAGACATAACATATGAAAGAAAAGTACTTGCTTATTTTGAGAAATAATGCAAATCGAATGAAAAATGAAAATCTAAAATCATTGTCGTTAGCAAACAAGTAATGCAGTAACAGTTTATGATAACATCTTGAGAAATTAGAACAATATTCATGCTTAAAAATATGAAACTTCCCAGGTTTCAATGTCACTGGTTCAGAAAGAATAATGAGAATCTGTGAACCTGTGACTAAATCATATATGTATCTGTGAAACTAACCTCAAATACAAAACATTAATTAGTGACCTATTGCTAATATTACTGGTGTTCTTTTTTTCCCTAATAAAGTAAAAAAAAGAAAAAAATAACATATTTGTAAGTTGCGCATGAGCAGATGTGCACATAAGCACCGTGTAGCGCCTACATGGAATGTATCCATGTTCATGGTCACTGCTCCCCCTCAGCAGCATGTGCATATTAATTATGGGATGTTGCCGAGGGAGAGCCGAGGAACACTGTTATTGAAGCAGTGTAGGGAGAGGTGTAGTGCTAACTGTGGCTGCAGATGAGTATGAGACTCTCTGCAATGTCCTTTTGTTTTATTTTTATTTAATTTTTTTTTTTTAAAAAAGCATGTTTGTGCGGTACAGAACAGAGTGCAGCAATGCCAAGTTGCGCTCGCATATAAGATAGCAGGCACCTGCCAGACATCTAAAAATAAAAACCGGATGTAATTAATTGCTTATTTAAAGGTATGTTTAAGCATGTCTAAGCATGTTTAAGAGCTGTGGCGCAGTGCTAATCATTGCTTATAGGTAGCTCAGTGGTATATGTGAAGGTATACTGGATTTTTTAATATCCACATAGCTAAATGGGTAGAGTTACAGTTTCATGTGCAGTAGGTCCAGGGTTGGAATACATGGAAGGGAAAATATGTATTTAATTTTGATATACATATTATGCATACAATTTTAAAAGATGGCCCTGCTGCGCTCTGCTAACCTCTGCTCAACTGTGCTTAGACCTGTTAAGCACCGCATAAACATGGCAACGGCTGCCAATGTTTGTGTGCTGCACGGCTCTGCTTTGCTGGATTCTGTACTGCTAAGCTCTGCTAAGACTATGGTTCTGCTAGTTTTCACTCTTCTCAGCTCAGCTGTGCTGCTTTGCGTGGTGCTAAGAGACGTTGCACTTTTCTGAATGTAGCCCAATGATGTGTATGGGTGGGAAAACAGCCTTTATTAAGCCCAATAGGTGGTAATACAGCAGAATCCATTAGAGTTCTGTCAACTGAAGGTATAATATGGCTAGTGGTATTGGTGAAGGTGCGTGCTTTTGGGCACAGCATTGGGGCATTCTGGAGTCCAGGGTATTGGTTGGACTCCTCATGAAAAACCTTGATGACAGGCTGCTGCAGGGTGGTTTCCAGGGCTCAGAGTATAAGGAAGAGGCCTGGGACCAGCTGGACAGATAACTTACCAGTGTTACCACAGGTGAGCAGTGTCATAACTATCATGACAACCTGAAAAGGTGAAAGAGGAGAACCTTGGACACCTGTGTCCAAGAAGCGAAGGCAAGGAATGCCCCACAAGTATGTAAGTAATTTTGCCTCTGTTTTACCAATATGCAATCTAAATGTCTGCAAAACTGGTACACATAACGGTGTGCTTCTTTTCAAACAGCTGCAGCTGAGAGGGCTCGCAATGTCGAGTCGCATGCCAGGTGCTTGGCCAGGTTGCACTACGAGTGTGGTGAGTACAGAAGTATTATGCTAACTGTAGTGAAATAAGCAAGAAAGAGTAAAGCATTAACAGCAATAAAGTATATACAGTAAAGTTTGTAGTGCAATAAATGTGGACTTAGAGCTGTTGTGCAATACATGAATAATGCCAACTGTAGTGCAATAAAAACATGAAACAATACCAATAACACCAAGGAAAATGGTATACACCAGGATTGTGTTGTTGTCACTATTGCAGTAGAGCTGTATGCATTTAAGTTGTAAGGTAAGGGACTGCAGTCAATATAACACTGTAATAGCTGTAGAATGCAAATCTAATGGCTACAAATTGTATTGGTTAACTTGTATAGTACTGTCCAGAGCTGTCTCTAGGCCAGCATTCGTCACATAATGCTCTGTCATCCAAAGACATCAGGTAATAAAAGTATATGGGTGAGGTAGCCTACTCCATGTGCTGATATTGTTTGTTGAGTTCACAGATATGATACTGAAATATAGCTTACCTACTATCTGTATTATGCTTGTACTTCATGCATGTGCATTCTACTGTCACTGCAGTCTAGTATACACTGTAGTAGTAGTACTACCAAGGCATATTTTGGTTCCAGGTCTGCCCTAGGAAAATATCAGTCAGTCAGTAATCAGCAGTGACTCTGTAGCTCAGTTTGTTAAATGCTCTGTATATAGTACATTTTGCCACACACAGTCCAAGGTTCTAATCCAGTGGTATGTACCAGTAAATATTACAGTAGCAGTCACATAATGCTCACAGTTTCTCTCTCCACAGGAACTACAGGTAAGTGGGTGAGGTAGCCCATATTATGAGAAGATATTTGTGTGTTTAGATGTCACAGAATGTTAACATCATTAGCAAGCATGTGTTCATCAGCAATGTTCAGTCAGAAATAAAATGTGTAATCCCAGTATGACATGCCTGGAGTGTCTGTTAAAAGGTGCTGCAGTCAATTAATACATTCTGTGCAGATGTCCCCTGCAGTTACTGCTATTGGATTCTATTCCCATGCCTGCTAACCAAGGCATGATGGCTGTTTAGTGTCTGAACTGTACACAAACATGTCTCTGAAGTGTCACAATTTCATGTTATGTAATTAATAGTGCATAATCCGTCTGTCATAGTATTACCATGGAAATGATTACCTAGATTGCAAAGTATCACCAGATCAGCCCACAGAACACCTTGGGAGTTATATAGGTCCACCAGATGTGCAAGGGTTCTCTGTAGTTGTGTACCCACAGTTGTTACTGCTTGGCTCATAGTGTCCCATGCAAATAGCTTGAGAGGTATGTACATGCTACATTGGCTATAGGAGACTTGTAGTCACTGTATACATAAAGAAAATACAGACCCGTAGAATAGATAGTAGTACTGTTGTCAAGAAAATAACCTAAAATGTTACTAATGGACTGTTTTTCTCTCTCTCCCCACCTCTTATCTTCATTTATTTCTTATTATTATTCATTGGTTATTATTTACTATTAACATATGTTGTTTTACAGTAACTGTATTTTGGGACATGTGTTTTATTATTGTTATGTATTATAATGGCTGCACATTATCATGTCTTGTTAAATTACCTATTTTGCTAGTGTTATACTATAACTGTTACTTTTGAACATACTGACTGTTCTGTTATTTATTGATGTGTTTCACATAATATGCATTGATATGTAGTTGGGTTACTTCCAATGTTCTGGCATGCTATTATTAGTAACAATGATTTTTTCACAGCTGACCTATACTTATTGCTATACCTCTATTACCACAGCACATCAGGGTAGGCCAGTTCTGGCTGATCTGCTGACCTTGCCTCAGCTGGCTGTGGCACCGAGTCCTGGCATGTCTGGGACCCAGGCCAGTGGTGTCCCCTCCCATATCCTGCACCACCTGCTGTGTTGGGTGGGACTGCCTCAGGGGACAGGGCCTGGCCTCCCCCTGGGAGCAGTGGCAGAAGAGTCATTGTCACCCAGGTTCAACTGCCGTTCATAGTGCACAGGATTGTTCATCACTGTTATGAACACTGCCTGCATCAGATTAAGAGCACGCTGGCCAACCTGGTGGAGCAGCCTCACCCTGGCACCCAGCCTCCAGCACAGCCACCCTTGGTCCAGTGAAGGAATAATGCTGACAGTCCCATGGGTGGGGAGATGAGTCACTCTTCTGCCATCTGGAAGCACGTGCGATTTGGATTCCACAACACCCTCCCCATCCAAAGTGTTCACCCACCTCATGTGTCACACACCTCCCCTGTCTGCTATCTTGTCTGTCTGTGAATGCATCTGCTCCTACCCAACTTACCTCCCCACCTTACCTCCCCAACATTCCCCTCTCACCTTAATAAAAAAAAAAAATGGGCACCTGTCCCAAGAAAATATTGCCCCATACATAGCATTCCATTTTCCACAAGTCCATTGGGCAGAAGTAATTTGGTGTAAATGGCTTGACAATGCAGCTATGTTGTCCTCACCTCTCTCTCTCTCTCTGGGGTTTAAAAGTCCAAATTCATCTAAAAAATCTGTCAAAGTGCACAGATGTTGCTGTACAAGAAATAGATAGCCATGGTTCTTTCCTACATCCTTCCTGCACATCCCTGCCTGCGATTCAGTATGTTTTCCCCCCCTGCTTGCCCCCATTTCACCACTTTCTTATATCCCCTTTTTTCTTTTCTTTATATTTTTTTAGCGTGGAGCTGCACGGCATGCTGAGCAGCTTCACTTAGCTCTGCTAAATAAAGCTTTAATTGTTAGACACATGTACAAAATAAACACCTCTGCCATGTTTCAAACCCAAGCCCATCACACCCACAGCAGACTGCATTAACCTGCTATGCAATGTAGATCTTAATTAAAGCAGGTGTTTTCATCATAACAGAGTGATTGCCACTTACAGTCATTAGGCATGTCTGTGCGGAGCTGGGCACTGCACTGTGCAAACTGGATTTAAAAATTAATGGGAAAAATGGGAGTGTACCTTGGACTCTGGCAGAATAATACACCAGTGGACAGCCAGCCAAAAACATAGTAATGGATGTAAGTAAGGCCTGTGATAGCAGGTAAATGCACCTTTATATCAGCAACATGTAGGAAGTCCCCTGCTAAGGCATCAATGGCAAACAACATGTTAAACTTGGACCCTGGTGCAGAAATACAGCCATAAAAGCCATGCACATACTGATGGATGCAGACATGTGTGTCCCAACCTGAATGTCTGCACATATACCATGCAAATACATATGCTGTAGCAGTGACACAGTATCTCAGTCTGTAAAATGTCTTGCATACAGTACATTTTGCCAAACATAGTTCTGGGTTCAGATCCTGTCTTGTGTTAAAGTTCAATTACATTATTGTGATGACAGCAATTAACTACAATCTTTATCCACACAGGTTACTGCTAATTAATGAACTGCTATCCAGTTTTGCAAGTCAAAAGCCTGCAGGTAGGGATACACTGCACATATCTGTATAGCATAACTATATGTTGTCTACTACTCTGTTATTAGTACTGTTACATAACAGATGTACCTTAATCACATGCCTCAGTTGGACTGTAAAGGGTACCCTTACCCTGGCTCTGCTGTAATGACAGAGCTGACACAGCTCCCACAGTGACATGTACAACAGTGCTAATAACAGAGTTCCCTGTCTGGTTCATAGGTTCATAGGTAGCTACTAGGCTATCGGCCCAAGGGCCTATGTAAGCCTAGCCAACAAGGTTTCCAGGCTTACGCCACCCAAGAAAGTTATTTTCCTGTGCCACTGTCGAGCAGAGACACAGAAGTGATCCTCAGGGTGTATTTCCTATTTCCCATCCACTTATCAAAATTTTTCTTGAAGAGTGCTAATGAAGAACTTTGCTTGACATAGATGGTAGCCTGTTCGAGAGTATGGGAAGTCTTTGGGACAGGAATCTATCCCTCCAGCATGTCCTGTTTATTGTGGTGACAAGGTTTAGATCCCTAGAGTATGTAGCTCAGAGGGATTGGGATTTCTTTAGATGTAGCATGTCCAACAGCTCTGGGTTTGACATAGCTTTACATATTAGGCAGAGATCACCTCCGAGTAGGCAATATGCTACAGAGTAAAGCTGGAGTTTTTTGAGATGGTCAGTGTAGGGCATTTGTTTGAGGCCAGTAATCCTCTTTGTGAGGTACTTCTGTGGCCTTTCCAGCTGCTAAAGATGTCTTGTGAGGTACATTCAAAAAGGGGCGTTGTACTCTATAATGGGTCTAATGAGTGTCGAGTAGAAGGGAACAATTACCTCTTTTTCCTGGATGAGAACCCTTTTATAATGAGGTGTGCCACGTAGAAGGACTTCCTGACTACTGTGGTGATGTGACTATCAAATGAGAGACTATTGTCCACCTGGGTCCCAAGGTCTCTTATCACACATTTGTTAAGTAGATTACTGCCTATGTGATAGTTCATGGGTACAGAGTTTTTACCAAAGGGGCTGACACTGCACTTTTTGGCATTGAGCTTGAGGCCATGGCTCTGACACCAGGCATCTTTCTCAGCGAGGTCCTTCTGTAGGATATCCACATCATTTGAGGACCTGACTATGGCTCCTAGTTTGCAGTCATCTGGGAACTTCATTAGCCAGAGGCCTTCTGTGTTAGCCTGTACTTCAGAGAAGTAGATACCAAACAGGAGAGGACCCAGGACTGAACCCTGTGGTACTCCATGTTTAGTTGAATCAGTATTGGAATACTGTCTCATTTAGCATGTCAGGGCGTACATAGCTTTACATGGGTGTCAGGTGTTTTATGGGGTGGGGGAACTAGGCTACCTGCAGTTTTAAGCTCAAGCAAGGATTGTGACCCACATACCTGTTAACATAGCAGCTACTGTAAATGGGGAGTATTTGAACATATTACGAGTGTTATACTGTATCATGAGGTGTTGTTTACACATAGCAGCTCCTGTAACTAGGGGATATTTGGACATACTACCAGTGTCATACTGTAACATGTGGTGCTGTTTACATTACTTCTCCCTCTTTTGTTTTTCAGGACCATCAGGAATAGGGAGAGGCCGTGCCCCTGCCGCTGGTAAGCACAAAACATTTTTTGTCAGAGCTGTAGATTTACTTCAAGGTATTAGCTAAAGTGTCATCCCAGACCTGCCGGCTAGATTAATGTACTGTCTGCATGATTGAGAAATGTAGAGATATGTTCTGACTGTGCACACTTTATGGTCATACCTTGGCCTTGTAAGTGTGACCACAGTGATTGATTTCACAGTACTGACAGTATTTTACAGATGGCCATACCTGTAAACTGTGCCAAGTTCTGCAGAATGTCAGCAGTGCACATCATTTATGTATTGCTCATGAGAGTCCAGTTTAAAGAGCTGTTACTTTGAAAACTTACCAAATTTGGGTTAGAAATTAATGACCTCATGTCTTACTATCTCAGACTGTGGGCTGTATAAGTCTGTAATAGTGACAGCAATGTATACAACTTAACATATATTGAAACACAGGATTGCAGATCATAGTAGTGCAGGTATTAATCTGATGCTTTCCCCTTTATATCACAGGTGACCTGGGAGGTTGGTCTTTGTCCCCTTCATAACCTGAAGTCAGTATCTCTTCAGACTCTGATGATGATGGTGGCCAAAGTGAGGCACAGTTGAGGCTTGCAGGGGCTTACGCTGTCACAGAGGTTTACATCCCTCATTCAACCTCATTATCACTGTACACAGTCAGTATGCCTACACATACCCAGTCCCCTGAGGCCACAAATATTGGACAGTCAGAGGATGGTGACATTGAACAGCGAAGTCTGGCTACTGTGGCTGGACTGAGTGTTGCCACTGGCCATAGTCAAACAGTTGGTGAGGTTCGACACAGGCAGATTAATAAGGGTGCTCGTTGGAGGCCTGCTGTCCCTCTACTACCTCTTACAGGTGTCTCATCATGTGTCACTCGGCATATGTTTAGGGCCGACATGGAGGCACAGGCACATTCTGAAAGGAACTCCAGACAAATGCTCAGTGTTATGGATGCAGCACAGTCTGACATCTGGGACTGCCTCCACCACACTGCTGATACCCTGGATCAGTTGACTGACACAGTGGAAAGACGTTGGTTTGAGAGAGATCACATACTATCTGCCTTGGAATGCACATTGTTTCTGATGGAACATCTGGTTGGATTTGAGCATTGGACTCATAGACATAGGTCAGCAACTACATCTGCTGAGAGTCCACATGGCCATGCACAATCACGCTCCCATAGTGGCAGTACATCCAGCATCCCAGAGGGAAGTGTGCTGTCCATACCAAGATGTGGCTGGCCATGGGTTTGTGGTCCTGGGTGCTTACATGGAGAACATGGTCCCAGCAGACAGCAGTCACCCTCATGTAGTAGCCCATCATCTGACCTTGGGCATGGGGTTCCAGTGCAACTCCTGGCATAGCCAGTTCTCATGTCTGGGGGCAGAGGTGATTAATTGTCATCTATACCATGCATGGCTCAAAGCTATCCAATGTACATTCATGTAGGGCTAACACTGATCTTGACTGTGTTTACACAGACACTCACACACCACTGTCACACTCAGGTCACCTACAGAAACACACAACACATTTACATGGTCCATCTTGCCAGCTCCCTTTTCTGCATTACACACAAACACTCACCAACCTATTGGGTCAGCCTAGGTCTCCTGCACCCCCATACAGCACCGTGTGCAAGTGATGATATCTCTGCCACATCCCTGTCATCATTGTCATTGATGCAGAGAAATGAAGCTACGTGTCTGATGCACAGGGTGACTTTTTAAATTATTATGTATTTGTTTCATCCACTGTTGCCTTTGACATGCTACTTGTACTGGTCAGTCACACAGTTTGAACGCTGCCATTTTTAATGTGTAAACCACATTATGTTGTGTATGTTACATTGAATGCTGTTATAATTGCTGTTTAGTCACACAGTGAAAGGTGTCTCATGGCACTGTTTACATTTCATTTTCAGGACTATGTAGGACACGCCTATTAGTTCACATCTACAATAAATCCATCAATGTCAGAACACAGGGTGGAATGACAGCACAGAAGAAAAAAAGTCATCAGAAAGGTAAAACAGTATAGCTGCATGGCTCTGTGGATTCATATGTGTATAATAGGCTAATAAAAACTGGCGGGACAGTGGTACAGCAGTAGCGTTGTCGCCTTACAGCAAGAGTTTCTCCGGTTCGATTTTTGGCTGGAGTGCCTTTTATGTGGAGTCTGCATGTCCTCCCTGCATTCATGTGGATTTTCTCTAGGTACTCTGGTTTCCTCCCATGTTACAAAGACATGCATCTGCAGTGTTTCTTCCTGGGCCTATACTGAAAATTGTCTTCATTCCAAGTCAGACTTTGCCAGTGAACAAATAATAAATAAAATAAAAAAAACAAGGGCCTCTTTCATCCTAGCCATGCATCCCTAACTCTGACAAAGTCTGATAACATTAATAAGTGTAAGCAGGGTTTTGGAAGTTGACACATGGACAAGCAGGGGCATGTGAGGTGAATCATCCTGTGTCTATTAGAGACATTTGTCCTAAAGCAGATATAATTGTCATATTCCCCATCCTATCATGTAACTTGCTCATGATTTGCATTAGGGCAGAACTGTGCTTCACATGCATTAGCTAACCTGTTGGCTGACAGGTTCTGTGACAACTGCACTCCCCTCACCACATGTACACCATGGCATCCCTAAAACCTGTCCCATACCTTGTATCCCTAAAGAGCTGGTACTAAATGGCCTCTCTAAGGTGACAAACACAGCATCTATTGCACCTGCTAACATCCCAGGCTGTGTCCTACATGGTATCTGACATGGATTACCAACACCATTGGAAACTCTTTGCAATCATAGTGTAACCACCAGCTGCATCCCAGCTGACTGGAAATCAGCCTCTGTTATTCCCCTTGGACAGAGGTGGTGCATCCACTGACCATGAGACGTAGTAGCCTGACTAGCTATACCTGGAAGGCCATGGAGCAACTCATATAGGCAATCTAAAAACACTTGACCTTACACTGTTTGGATCTGTGATAGTGAGATCATGCCTATTAAACCTTTTGGACATCTATGAGGCAGTCACAAATGACCTGGATGAGGGGACATCTGTGCATACAACCACCTGAACATAGCCAAGCCATTTGACACTATCCCCACTCAGACATCATTGAAAAACCCACCCAACTAGCCATGAAAAGTAGTATCATTAGAGGAGTCACTAACTGGCTCACAGATAGTACTTATATAGTCAGAATAGGGGTATCCACCTCCAACATTATAGCTGTAACCAGCGATATTCCACAGGGTTCAGTCCTGGGTCCTCTAAGGTTTGGAATCCATTTATCCAATGCACAAACAGAAAGTGAATGTCTGTGGCTGACAAGCTATGCTGATGTCTGAAAATTGGTAGGGGTCATAGACTCTCCAAATTATGTCAACGTCCTGCAAGAGGGTAATTTATTTTATTTTTTTTTTATTTTAAATTTGTTTACTGGGAAAGTCTGACTTGGAATGAAGCCAGTTTTCAGTGGAGGCCTGGGGAGAAATGCTCCAGATGCATGTCTTTGAAATGTGGAAGGAAACTGAAGCACCCAGGAGAAACCCACACAAACACAGAGTGGACATGCAGACTCCACACAGGAGGCACTCCAACTGAGAATGGAACCGAAGAACCTCTTGCTGTGAGGAGACAATGTTACCACTGCACCATCCAGTAGTACCATGATCAAATGAATGTTGACACAGTCATGGCATTTAACTCCATGCAAATATTTGTATTATCATTAGTTCCAGGACAAGCAATGTCCCTGCTATGTAATACATCAATAGCAACACCTTAAGTACATTCTCAGGAGTGGGAGACCTGAGCACACAGGTTTACACCTACCTTACCTTAGATCACCATGTCTCCACAGTGGTAAGAAGGGCATTATATCTTGTTCATGTCATAACTGAGGGCACTGTCACCCAAATAGGAAATAGTTATAACCTCCATGTACTCATCTCTCATCAGGCCAATATTTGAGTGCTATGGCCATTTTATGTACATTTTCAAGCACCAGTGGCAGCTGCAGAGACCATAAAGGTTCCTTAAAAGGGACATTCATGTCTTTAGCATCTGTCCTATAGGGATCATTTGAAATCACTCTAACTTTAGTCTGTGTCATACAGACTACTCAGAGGTGATCTCTGCCATGCATGCAAGGCAATCTGTGACCCTACTTTATTGGTAATGCTGCATATCTGTAAGTCAAATGATTCATGGATTACTTGCTGTAAGGAACTTAACCTGATATGTGACATCAATAAAGCATGCTGGAGGGAGATATGTCTAACAGGGTTTAAAAAATTTGCAACAGACTCCCACTTAATGTTAAACAGTGCACCTCACTGACCCTCTTCAGATGCAATCTGTATGATTGGATGGGTGACCATAAATTCGCCACAGGTGTCCTGCCTGTGTCCCCCTTGTATAGGGGCAATAGGTGCTGGTTATATAAATAAGGGTAAATTCTTGGCTGTAGTAATCACATTTGTTTTGTAGGAAAATGCACATACACTCACAAACACAGCAAGTAGACTGGCAGGAGACAAGAACTCCTACCAATCTTGTCTTAAATAGTACAGATCACAGTACATAACACACACACACAACAGCTTAAGTCTGACATATGGTGGCTGCTGGTAGTCTTATGGTAGATGACTTTTGCAGGCCTTATGTAAGACAGGAGTTAGGAGTCCTGCATCAAATGCAAGGGCCAAAAGGTGCATATCTGTTACAGTTTGGAAGTCAGTGTGGGATCCACATACACACACAAGCACAGCAAATGGGGTGGAGGGAGATTAGAACTCCTACCTATTTTCACAAACTATAGATCCCAGTACTTAACGCACATGCCACAGCTTAAGTCTGATATTAAGGTGGCTGATGGTAGACTTATGGTAGATGACATCAGCAGGCCTTGTGTAAGACAAGAATTTAGAGGCCTGCATAAACTGCAAGTGCCAAAAACTGCATATCCATTGCAGTTTGGAAGTCAGTGGGGGATACACACTTGTTTTGTAGGGGGATGCACATATACACACAAACACAGCAAGCAGGATGGAGAGAGATTAGAATCCCTACTAATATAGTCTTTCACACTACTGATCATAGTACTTAACGCACACACCACAGCTTAAATCTGGCATTAAGGTGGCTGCTGGTAGTCTTATGTTAGATGACATCAGTGGGCCTTGCATAAGACAGGGGTTTGGAGGCCTGCATCAACTACAAAGGCCAAAAATTACATATCCATTGCAGTTTGGAAATCATTGGGGATCCATGTACACAAGAACATTATTGTTTATTAATTCTGCCCCATGGCTGACCAAAGAAACTAAACTAATTATGCTTCACAGAGACAAATCCTGGAAGCTCTATCAGAAAAATAAACTGTCCTCTGCCTTGCTCCAATATACCCAACTCTGCAACCAAGTAAAAAAACTTATTACCAAGGACAAAAAAACTACTATAATAAACTTCATTTCAACAATAATAAGAACCAAAAACAATTTTGGAAATCGGTTAACTCCCTTCTCCATCCCGGATAGTGGAACAATCCCTGCCCTGACCCTAATCTATCTGACAGTGAACTGAGCTCCCATTTCAACACCTTCTTTACTGAATCCATAGCTAAGCTAACTAAAACATTCCCAAATAAGAACCCATCTAACTCCCTGTTCACAACGCCCAACAACCCAAACAACAATCCCCTTAATTTCCATCTCAAACCTGTTTCCCAAAAGCTTCTATCCAAGCTAAAGCATGCTCTAATGCCCCTGACAACATTCCCTCCTCCTTCCTCAAACATGCAGCTGAAGGTATTGCTCTCCCAATTAGTATTCTGATTAATAGATCCTTAAATGAGTTGTACGTACCAAAACTCTGGCATTCAGCCTACATTCTACCTCTTCACAAAGGAGGCAAAAACACCACTATTTCTAACTTCTGCCCCATCGCCCTACTCTCTCCAATATCTAAAATTCTAGAAAAATGTGTCCACCACCAACTTTTACATTATCTAATTCAGAATCACCTCCTAACACCCACCCAGCACGGCTTCCGTCCTGGCCACAGTACCATAACTGCCTTACTATCCTTCCTAGAAACTGTCAATCAAGCACGAGACTCTGGACTCATTGTATCCACAGTACTGCTAGATCTTTCGAAAGCCTTTGACACCATCTCCCATACGCACCTTCTTCATCATCTGACTAACCTCAGTCTCTCCCCTAATACTCTATCCTGGTTCTCCAGTTACCTATCTGACAGATCTCAAGCTGTCAAATGGAAGAACTCCTCCTTTTCCTTCTTGCCTACACCTACTGGCATTCCTCAGGGGTCCATCCTTGGACCCATGCTTTTCAACATCTTTATAAATAACCTTCACACCATCATCCCCGACACCACGGTCATCCAATACGCTGATGACTCTACCTTGGTCTGTTCTGCCACCAACTTTCCTGAACTACTGACCAAAACTCAATTAGCCTTTTCCACTACAGAGAACTGGATGCACCAAAACCACCTTTCACTCAACTCCAATAAATCTAAAATACAAATTTTCCTTCCCTCCAAGGTTTCCTCCTTGGACAAAAACACTTTCAATATCCTAAGCCAAACTATTACTGCCATTGAAGTGGTTCCCTCTGCAAAACTCCTTGACATTACCATAGATGAACACCTCAAATTCGATCTTCACATACAACAAAACATAAAGAAAACCCACCAAAAGCTAGGTATGCTATATAGGAACAATCATTTTCTTTCCAGCTCCTCTAGGCATACCCTGGCAATCACCTACCTCCTACCTTCCCTTCTATATGGAGCCCCTCTTCTAACCAAT
>NC_056750.1:830652343-830712343 GCF_019279795.1 Protopterus annectens | reverse complement strand
CTCATTTGCATACATATTCATGCTGACAGCCTAGATATTACATGGTTCATAGCTGTGTGAGCTTAGTAACAGCACATATGCACCGTTGTATGGACCCAAAGCAAGAGCCTACAGTATATTTGTGAAAACCTTATTAGAAATGTTTTTTTTTCTGTTAAGCATGTTTGCACACTGTGGCATATAGCACAAACATGCCGAAATACCTAAAAAAATTAATTTTTATTTTATATATTGCCTTCCTTTTTCAGACATCCACAATGTGCTTTTGCATATATATATATATATATATATATATATATATATATATATATATATATATGTCGGAAAACAACCAAACGCCCAACGGTAAATGCAAAACCACAAGGAAAGCAGTAGCAAGAATCAAATCAGTCTATTCAATAAATCCAACGTAGAATGCTGAATAAATCCAAATCCACGATATGTAGTAGATAAACAAACACGATTTAATAAAAATACATATAAATGCATAAAAACGTAAGCGCTTTCACGGGCAACATTTTCTGGGGAGCTATGTCCATATTTGTGGACTTTTACATCCCCTTCTGTCTGTGTAGACTCCTGTATGTGGAAAAATTCCAAGTACACTATGGACACTGACACAGAGTCTACACGGATGCCTTTCTGCTTGTCGGATCATTCCACCTGGGTCATTTGCATAAGATTCAGCTGCTTATGAGGTCATTTGTATTTCATGGAACTTTCCCTGTTTGTGAGTGCTTGCGCACTGCTAAATGACGCTTACTAAATCTAAAATTGTCCCCGCTTGTGTAAGCATCATGCCACAATGCACACACCCCAAAAAAATTTGTGTAAGCTTTACTGAATTTCCAGGATATGCTTAGCAGAATGTGATAGGTTCATATACGAACTGAAAGAATCAACAGAAAGAAAAAATGTACTTAATAGAATGTGATATGTTCACATCCAAACTGACAGAATCAACAGTAAAAAAAAAACAAATACTTAGCAGAATGTGATATGTTCATATACAAACAGGCAGAATCAACAGTAACAAAAAATATATATATTTAGCAGAATGCGATATGTTTATATCCAAACATATATATATATATATATATATATATATATATATATATATATATATATATATAGTTCCCCTTTACAATCCTGAAATACTGAAAGCACGAATGTCAGATCTCGGGACTGTAAAGGCGAAAATTTTAAATCTTGAAAGTGCAGAAGCATGAATTTGAATTGCTCGAAATCACGCTTATGCAGTGTAGCAATGGGATGGGAAGTGTTTGGCCAGGATGCTTTACGGAAGTGAAGGTAAGTGAGTGTATGTGAGTTTAATTGTAAGTTGTGCATGTGGGTTAGGGTAGGGAGGTTGTGTTTGTGTATGTGTGTGTGTGTGTGTGTGTGTGTGTGTGTGTGTGTGTGTGTGTGTGTGTGTGTGTGTGTGTGTGTGTGTGTGTGTGTCTGTGTGTGTGTGTGTGTGTGTGTGTGTGTGTGTGTGTGTGTGTGTGTGTGTGTGTGTGTGTGTGTGTGAGTGTGTGTATGTGTGAGTGTGTGTGTGTGTGTGTGTGTGTGTGTGTGCGTGTGAGTGTGTGTGTGTGTGTGTGTGTGTGTGTGTGTGTGTGTGTGTGTGTGTGTGTGTGTGTCTGAGGGAGTGTAGAATGTCTGTGTGTGAGTGATGCATTTTTCAACTGTTAGTGCGATCTCGGAGTTATTATATATAATTAGAGGGAGGTGTAGGGGTGCTTCTCCTATCTGTAGATGTAATGTAGGATTGTTTAGTTTGGGTGTTGTGGGTTGAATGGTGTGCGTGTTGTGTGGTGTATGGTTTGTGAATGTTCGGGATTTCAGTTTTTCGTGTTTGTGTTTTTCGGGATTGTGGGCTGTTCGACTTTATAGTTTCGAAATACTGAAATTCGAGCTTTCATTATCTCGAGATTATAAAGGAGGGGAGCTATATATGTGTGTATATATATATATATATGTATATGTATATATATATACACGTGTGTATTTAGCAGAATGTGATATCTTCATATCCAGACAAAATTCAAAATTAACAGTAACAAAAACATACTTAGCAGAATATATTTTCATAACCAAACTGGCAGAATCAACAAACAAAAAATATATATACTTAACATAATGTGAAATTTTCATATTCAAAATGACACACTCAACAGTAACAAAAACATATATATAGTTCCATGCGTTCATCACAACCCCTTTTTCCATTTATGCGCAAGGTGTTACTTCAACAGTGACAATCGTCTAGATCCAAGGTTTACACTGCCAAGAAGCTGGCCTTGCATTGGTAGTTCTTCCACACCACACACTCCCATGCACGGTCCAACATATGGCCAGTTTAGAGTGTCTAGTTTACCTACTGCATATCTTTGTAAAGTGGGAGGAAACTGGAGCATCAGGAGGAATCCCACAGGAACACAGGGAGGACATGCAGACTCCGCACAAGAGGCACCCCAGCTGAGAATCAAACTGAGAAATGACTTGCTGTGAAGCAACAATGCTATCCCTTGTACAGCTGTGAGTTCACTGAAGATTATTCACCTTATCAATCAACATTCTTGAATCATGTAATAAGATTTAAAGTTAAACACACACACACATAGGGACAAAGTACTGAATACATTACCTTTCCAAATAACAGTCACTAATATCAGGCCTACTGGGAGGTGGTAAACCATTTTATATGTTTATGGAAGGCAGTGAAAGGCTGTTGTACTGGTTTTACTAAAATTAATTTAGATGCTTTTGTGATTAAATGGCCCAAAGCAGCAAGTCTGTTAATAAGACATTTAAATTCATACTGAACATGTGCATAATACTCATCACTAACTTTTAAATAGGTAAATTCATCAGACAAATGCTCATTATACATTCTAAAATAATGTTCATTAGTCAGCAAAACTATATATTTACCTTTATGAGATGGTTTAACTATTGCAAATCTGTACTTTGCTGATTTTTCTGCAGTCTTCCATTCATTGTGTCTGATTAAAAACATTGTTACTCTAACAAAAATCTTTTAAATAAAATTAATTACAGTTTGAAAATCTAATATTCTTTATCACGTTGTTATTAAATAGTGGTGTAACATCACTTGGAAGCTTTAAAACATTATTATTTATATTATCATTATCAAAATAAGTTCCTCAGAAGTTTAAAACTCAGCATCAGAAAAATTGCTTCCACTATAAGTAATATAATTAGAAACATCCCCAGAATCATATGAAAAAAATCACTCAAATGTAATTTTCTTACATATTCCCTCAAATTTATAAGAAAAATTTGAAGCCTAGGAACATTGAAAGCCATAAACTGTAAACCACATTTCAGGACTGAAAAAAACAATCCTAGAAATCTTCTCAGAATTGAAAAAAACTAGCAACGTTACTGTGCTGGGAAATGTATATTTTTCATGTTTAAAGTCCAATACATCAGAAGGAGAGCAACATTGTACTATGTTAGTGGAAAATAGTATCTATTTAGTAGCATTTCTTTTATTATTGTTATTCCTGCTATAGAAATGAGTTCCTTGCTCACATTCACTCTGGTGAAGTTTTCTTTTTTTCCCGCTATGGAAAGACTGCTGATTCTATTCTGGCTTAAAGAACAATTTCCTTTTCTGGATCTCATCTCATTTGGGTTGCTGGTCAAATCTGGTACAGACATACCATTTTCTGAAGTCTAATTTACTACTAAGGATACTGAAATTGAGCCAGTTATTTCAAATCTGGTACAGACGTACCATTTTCTGAAGTCAAATTCACTATTAAGGATGCTGAAATTGAGCCAGTTACTTCAAATCTGGTACAGACGTACCATTTTCTGAAGTTGAATTTACTACTAAGGATACTGAAATTGAGCCAGTTATTTCAAATCTGGTACAGACGTACCATTTTCTGAAGTCAAATTCACTATTAAGGATGCTGAAATTGAGCCAGTTATTTCAAATCTGGTACAGACGTACCATTTTCTGAAGTCAAATTTACTACTAAGGATGCTGAAATTGAGCCAGTTATTTCAAAATCATCAGACTGCATTCGTTGGCATCCCCTGACTTCTGCTTTTCCGAGCCTGCTGTTGACATAGAAATGTAGTCTGGGAAGAATATTTATTAAGACCCCTTTATAACTTATTTTTTATGTTTTATTAATTCAGTGTCAAATTCATCCAATTTCATATTAAAATCATTGATTTTATTGCCTGTCTCACATTTGCCTAGTGATGAAGACAGTTCAGTATATATCTGTTATATTTCTGGCAATCTACTGTTGCCTTTAACTGTATCTTTCAATTATCATTTGTCCCCAGTGAAGAGTACAGTTATGTGCAACAGTAACCCAATGCTGTTTGAAAATTTGACCATGTATATTACCATCATCAAAAGGTAAACATTTGGTGTTTTAAAAGCCCTCAGTCATTTTGATGTAATAGTCAGTTACATAATTGCTTTAAATATTAGAATGCTATAACGAATATTTGTTTCTGTGGTCAAAAGTTTCCAGCTTATTTAAAAGGGGCACTTTACCTTCAGGCACATGATGACTGTTTAAAGGTTACAGTGAATCAACTGGATCTCCATTCCATTCATTCCTATGGAAAGGAAAAGGATCCTGTAGACTGCCTGCAGAATTAAAGTCATGACCACCTCCACCCTCACGTATTCATCAGTGCTTCCATGGTTTCAATCTCTGCCTGTTTCTTTGAAAATTCTGGGAATATCCAAATTCAAAGATGTGCCAGAGGCTATACAAATGACAATAATAATACAAAATAATAAAACAACAGATTAAAAGCAGCAGTTTATTCAACCAGTGACTTGATCACCAGACCATGCACTGCGCTGGGAGTTAATATGTCTGCATAATTTTGTTCTGTGTTGTTTATGTCATGCCATGTTCTGCCACTTTGCCAGTGCAGTGATGTACTTCACTCCACTCTGACTTGTGGTGATGCTGCAACATGTTCTTGCTCAGGCTCTCCACCCTGACCTCTGAATTGTGGTAATGCTGCAACATGTTCTTCCTCAGACTCTCCACCCTGACCTCTGACTTGTGGTAATGCTGCAACATGTTCTTCCTCAGACTCTCTACCCTGACCTCTGACTTGTGGTAATGCTGCAACATGTTCTTCCTCAGACTCTCCACCCTGACCTTTGATTTGTGGTAATGCTGCAACATGTTCTTCCTCAGACTCTCCACCCTGACCTTTTGCTGCTGGTACAAATGGTTAGACATTAATCTGATGCTCCATCTATTGCACAATGCCATGTTGTGTAGTGTGGCATACACAATAAAATCTTGCTTTAGATACCTGGACTGCAATGTAGTGTCCCTCCTAGCATGTCCAGGGAACAGAAGTATTCATTAAGTATGCTAAATGCCCACACGTTTTTGAATTAGTTCACCTTTTTAGATTTTATCATTTGCATATACTGTGAGGTTCATCTGCATGGAGTTACTGACTTCCATGCAAGAATGCACTCAGTGGCATGCACTGAATACTGCATCAGTTTTCACCTTGTGTGGCTACAGTACAATTGTCCAAACCCTTTACTTTGCTGCAATACATATTAATTTGCACTGTGCAAAAGTCTAAACATCAATGAATTTCAGCCGTGGTCTTTTAACAGTCTGTATTTAAATTATACTTGCACTGTGATATAAACACACAGATTCAATGTTTAATGCTAACAGCTTTTGCTATACCAACAACATAAGTCAAAATAAACATATCTGGCTGAACCAAGGACAAATTTTGAAGGTAATTTTTAAAAAGTGAAACATACACACACACACACACACACACACACACACACACACACACACACACACACTTGCACGCACAGACACAGACATACACACACACACACACACACACACACACACACACACACACACACACACACACACACAAACGCATGCGCACACCCACATGCACAGACACACACAGAGACACACACACCCATGCACACACTGACACACGCACATATGCATGCACACATGCACCCATGCACACACTGACACACACACATGCATGCACATATGCACACACTGACACACAGACTCTCAAAACTACAAGGCTGCAGGTCAGCATAATCAATGACTGTTAATAGAAGTCAGAATTCACTTCTGTAAGAATTTTTAAATTTTATTGTAAGAAGCACAAATTATATAATGATAAGGTGTAAAAATCTGCCATATCAAAAAATTGTAAAAAAAAAAAAAAAAAGCATTTTCATGAGAAAAAAGTGAAAAAAACAAGTGAGAAGGTTTGCATACCTAGGTTTATGAATTAGACAAAAAACTGGTTAGCAGAATAAGATCCAAGTAACTGTAGTAAGAAAATTTCTGTACACGAAGATGTAGAGTGAGTTCTGCAGCCACATAAAACCCTTATGTAATCATTCTCTGTGTTCTAATGCATAATCAAATGGTAACAGCTCATCTGGGTGCACCACAGCTTTGCAATACTACTGAACTGTCATAATTACTGAGTGAAAGAATATTTATGTAAATTCTGATTTGGGTAAGTTCTGGTTAGTTGACAAAGGTAAGTGTTTGGGCAGGGAGTCTATGCAACTGTGTGTGTTTTAAGATTAAGGTAAGGGTTAAGTAATTGGTAGATTTAGTGCATGTACAAGGGTGTTTGCTAGGGGTTAGATCAGGGCTGGCCTTAGCCGAAATGGCGCCCTAGGCTAAGTAGTGCTCCGACACCCCTTAAGCACCACCCACACCACAGTCATGAAACACCCCTATTTGAGCCACACCCACAGGGTCACTCCCCAAGAATGCCACTCTGGTCATTTCCTTAAAATATTTAGATGCATAGGAAGAATAACTACATTAAAAGGTATCTTTAAATACAACTATTTTGCATAGTATTTTCTATTTTAAATACGAGACCAGATCACGGTCAAATAGGACCCTAGGCAGGGTAATAGACTAACCCCCAGAGCAGCTGCTCCTGCAGCAATCCCCTCTTCAGCCATTCCAGTGTTCCATTATTTGGTTATTTCTCACCAGTTAGCATGCATACTGTTCTGTTATTTGCTTCTACAGTCATTACAGGTATTGAACTAAAATAGCACAAACACAGGTAGCCATTTGCTAAACAATATATTCTCGCAATGAAAACAGACTCAGCATAAGCAGTACACTTCTCTGCCCTTGAAACTCACATTCATTGAAATGGAAAAAATCATATTCATTGAACGGCATGAAAACCCACATTCATAGAAAATGCATCTGGCCAGTGAAGAATTAAGTTTACCTTTGGGCTGTTTTCAAAACAGACTTCTTACACACATTTTTTAGGGCCATGCATCCGTGTATTTGTTCTTTAATTCACCTTCCTGATTGCATTGAATTATATTCCTTGTATAATACAGCACCACTTGTTAGAAAGTGTTTTAAATTTGTAGTTATAAACATTCTTTTAATAAGCAATGAAACAAAATGTATGAACCAGTAACTACCCATTTCAGAAATTTTCAACCATAAAAGGCCGCTCAAGACTTCTGTCATTATATTCCACCAATATTACTCCATACTCACAAGCTCTGCAGATGTAAAATCATCTGGATTCCACATTAAAGAAATCCGTACCTAATGAAGAGGTTGCCACCGGCAAAACAACTTCACATATCAATGTTTCATCAACAAATTCAGTGCCTGCTTTCCTTGAAGAATTAATTGCCTATATTGCATTAAAAAATTGATAAGTTGGTAATATTGCAATATGAAATGACCAACAAGTTCATAGTCACTAGGCATTCATACAAAGGGCATACTCAGGAGTGTAGAACCCCTATCGCCCTTATAATGCACCAAATAATCAGCAATCATATGGGCAATGCAATATCAGCACTCCATCTATATCTGGGTACCTTGCCTATATTTTTCTTCAAATATCTTTGGACCTAATTTTTTGTATTGATTAATTTGGATTTCTCTTCTGCATAAATACTACACCATATCAGATCTCTCTCTTTTAGATGTCTATTTCTTTTGTTATACCTTTCAAAAAATTCTGTATTTTATTCTTTATATTTTTGCACTTCCTCTGGAGTTTCTTTTTCCAAATGGTCCAAGGTTTCTTGGTCTATATAATGTTTTTCATGAATCTGTTATACTAATGAAAACAAATTTGCATTTGAAGCTTTTGACAGTTTATCTTGTGCAAGTATTTTAATTTCTCCTAATTTCTCTCTTGAATCTTTTTGTGTATCTTCTGTAACAATATACAATTTATTTTTTATCTTCAATAATCCACTCTGTCATTTTAATGGCTATTTTCTGACCTGTCAGATTTTGTGGACTACTACTTCCTTCTACAACAGGTGGGCCACCCTCCCCCCCAGTGCATGGCCTAACTCCACTGTAGGAATTTTTCAGTGTCTTGAGGATTCGACACTGTCATTTTTTCCACTCTTTGCATTAGTCCGCCTGCCAGGATTGGGCATTTTTTTTAACATGGGACTTGTGCACCCAGGTGTTCTTTCTTATTTTTTTTAACGTGCTTCTGCCCATGATACATAGACTGCATATTACATAGCATGCATCAGGGTCGTCTTGGTGAGATTTTGTAAAACAAGGGTCCAACTCATGAAGCTGCTCACCAAGACTTGAGAACAAATTCAATTCCAGCAATACTGCTCTTCTTTGGTTGCTGATTTTATCATCTCTCTACTCGAAACCCATGTTATCCCTCTACTCAGACCCAAGACTGCTTGTAATGTAGTAGTCAGCAAAAAGAAACATGAGTCAAAACTAAGCTGTTTCATGTCCCACTGCTGCTGCTTACTGGTTGGCACTGTCAGCTTTAATGCCAGACCTGAAGTTAACAGCACCTTCTATGTGTTACTAAGGTTGAATCTCACACTAGCATAGTATTGAAGCAGGATGTAACTTAACTGCATTTGGAGTGTAAGAGTGGCACTCTATGCACTACACGATTATGGATGCTGGAAGTGCAAAAGAGAAGTGACCATATTCATTTTACTAACTGCAAGAAGAAATCTCACTGCTGTCTACAAAATGAAAAGCTTGAAATGGCATGTTAATGATAAAAAAACACCTGCCATTCTACCAAAATCATACGCCTGATAAATGTGAAAAGCAACTAGAAAGCTGCTCTCCTGTAGGAAGGATACCCAAATGTAAAATCTTTTCAAATCTCTTGAAAAGAAATACTCACTAATTGGCAGGCTCCAAACACAAACCACTCTTCTACATGGAAGTAGCTCACCAATAACAGAAAATTAAAAACATGAGTTAAACAAACCTGAAGGTGTAAATATTCAAACACACAGTACCAATATTAATTCCACCAAAACCACATGCTACTGTAAGATTATAGTTTAAGACAGTTTTTCCTAAACTTCTTTCCAATTAAAGAAATCTATCCCAAATTTCCCCATCTTTACTGACAACAGAAGCATACACTTAAGAAACTACTACAGCAAGTCTGTAAAAAAACTGGAAGAGATATCTGTAAGTTACAACTGTGCATGCATGCATATCTTTAGTGTGTGATATACATCTCTCATACACACATCTTTTTAGCTACATAAAGACAAACTACGTGCTTATGCAGTGACATTATAGAACACTTGCACACCAAATTGATATGCCTGCTATTAGTTAGCTTCCTTCCCAAAAACAGCACAATATATGTAAACTTGAAACTTCAATGGTTTTCCTTCTTGACTGCAGCACATTCTCATATGAAAATGTACGTCGTCAAAACAGGTGCTACAACTGTTCTGCCAGTGAACTCCAGGTAGTTTCACTACGCAAGCACATTTCACTACCAGTACTCCAAAAAATATATATTAAAAAAAAAAAAAAAATACCCCTTCATACGCCCGCGGAATGTGCATGCACCTGGAGAGGAAAATGGCCTTAGAAGACAGAACATCCATACAGAAAAAGCAAAGTACTGAGACATTTCATAATACCACGCTCCATCAGAATTGATCTTTTTAAACTCAGTTTCCATGTTCACAGTGATGCCTGTGCAGATGGAGCAATGGTGTTTATATCCCGGTCTCTACATATGGTTTATTTATTTTAATTAATTTACTAAAGTCTGAGTTATGTAAATTACTTGAAATATCCTTTCAAATTGTGGAGTTGAGGCAGCTGTGTGGAGTGCAGTTATTTTATTTAGCATACTTGAAGATAAGCTATAGTGGTAAGAATTAGAGGAAATAAATATTAGGATGGTGTAAGAGAGTTAGAGGTACAGTTAAACACATAGCAGAGAAGGAAAGATAAAATCAACCAGTTAAGAAACCAAGGGGACCAAGCTATGACAGTATTGTTTTTATCCAAGGCTTTTGATACTGTTTTGTGTCAGCTACTACTTACATAGGTTAACTTTCCTACAAATCGGCAAGCCTCCAATTCATTGGGAACATAGCTGCATAGGAAATAAATCACAAGCAGTCCAAAAGCAGCAAATGTTAATCCTTCTTTAAATCTATTTTTGTTGGTAATCCATAGGGATACATTCTAGGCCCGCATATTAATACCTGGTAAGAAGCATTCCTAACTCTGGCCTAATGCAGTAGGTGTATGACTTGTATTATCATCCCTTCAGTTAACTATTTAACCAACTTCAAATTTCTGTACAAGGTGTTCTTAACATCAAGAAGTCCTTCAATGAATCTCAGCCTGTACTTTAATTCTAAAAAAAAAAAAAAAAAAACTAAACTCCTGTTCATCTCAGCCTTATCAGCAGTCACTAATTTTAATATCACATCAACAGATTGCACCGTTATAGAATAAATAGCACAGAATAAACTAGAATGTCAGTGTAGATGGGTAATTTAAAGTTTGACAATTATATTGATTACAGCTTACCACAATATAAGAAACTAGGTTCATTATATAATGTCAATGCCTGACTTGAAATGAATATGCACATCAGACAGTCAGCAGAACACTGCTTCATCCAAACCTTTTCTTTGTATCTGCAATACTAATCCGGCTACTAAAAAATTCAGATCAATTAAACTTGAGTAGAGCTGCAATAATATACTGCGGTGGTGGTGCTGCGGTAGCATTGTCATCTCACAGCCAGACGTCACGTTCGATTCTCAGCTAAAGCGTCTTGTGGAGACATACGTGAAGGGGGTGTACCTTCGTTGAAGGTTGTGTGTCAGGGCTGGTAACTCGGCCGGCACGTAAAAATCTTCTGCCAATCATTAGCGGACCGGAGTTCCGCTGTGGCGACCCCTAACCAGGAAAAAGCTGAAAGAAACATTAAGAAAAGTAAAATAATTAATTAAAATAAATAAACACAAATTGTGCCCTTTACGAGGCCGGCCTGCATGGCGCCCTAGGCAGTCGCCTAGTTCGCCTATGCCTAAGGCCGGCCATGGGTTAGATTAGTATGTTTGTGTGTGTGTGTGTGTGTGTGTGTGTGTGTGTGTGTGTGTGTGTGTGTTTGTGTGTGTGTGTGTTTGTGTGTGTGTGTGTGGTTGGTGTCCTTGCTGCCTTGTGTAGTATTAGTGTTATGAGAAGTGCTTTTTTAAGGTAAGCTGCACTTTAGGGTTAAGTATAGGGGCAGGTGAGGTTTAGGGTTACCACATATTACTAAGGGGGAGCAGGAGGGTGAACCTCCACTGCTCCACCTTAGTAATGTCTGCTAACCTTAACCATGCCCCTGTCGCTAACCCTAAGGTACAGCTTACCTTAAAAAAACCTTCTAATAACACTACCACTTTTCATAGACTTTTCAGGTGAATGTGTGTTAGGGTTTTAAGCAGTGTATTGGATAAGGAAATTCCTTTTCTTGTTCAATGTACTGTGTATTACTCAGGTGTGTGTTGCTATAATGAATGATCAATGTATTTATGCTGATTTTTTTGGTGTCAGTCATGAAACGGTTTGACCAATCATTATATAATTGATCAGGTTTTGTTAGCATTCATCAATGTGCGTTTTGTGTTGAATGCTGGAAAGACAACATTGATTCTACTTATAATGAACTGCTGGTTATCAGGCAAGATATTTTATAAAAGCAGAATGGCTTTCAGTTTTATGTGATACTAGTATATGTCTGAGGTACCATGGAAGAACTGTGCAGCCATTTAAGAGTCTTTGACTCGATTCAGCATTTCCAGACATTTTTGTTGCATATACTTCCTTTAGTAGATCAGGCTCCGTGATAGGAAACAATAAGTCTATATTAAAGAAATCAATGAAATGTTGTTGATAGGGGTCGTCTTTGTTGTTTGGTGAATATCTGCAGAAAATCAGCTATGAAAGCTTTGAATGTTCCCTCTGAGTAGCTGCATCCAAATATGTATCACATTTTTTATCTTATTCCCAGAGAAAGCGACTATCTGCATTTCTACGCATGAAGCCTGTGAGAACAAAACTGCATGTCTAATAAAGGGGCTAGTTCTGTACAAAGTAATAGAACCACTAACTGACAAGAGATGTGTGACATGTTTGTCATCAATGGAGTCTCACTATTCCGGTTTCAAACTTGTTTTTCAGTATCTAAAACAAGATAGGATTTGATTGTCTGAACAGACTGTTGCACTTAAGCATAAGGCGTTTTTTGTATTCTGTGGCAGAATAGCATGCCACTTCTCAACCTATTGCCGAAAAGAGAAATTAAGACCCAGATTTTGCCACCTTGCATGCTTAATGTGATACTGGAGTCGATATTGCTTAATGGCCGACAGATCATGTATTTTAAGGTAAGAAATCATTCCAATACGAGATGGGTTTTACACAAGTCAATTCCATGATGCTGAGAAATGCAGTGACAATATGCCTATGAGGATTTTCTTAAAGGAACTGTCTAATGACAGCATGGTCATTACAGTTTACTGAACATGTAGCTATATTACTGTAAGCTCATACTGTAAGAGATAATGCTGGTCATAGCAAATCAACACTAAACTACTGCTAATTTCGGAAGATGTTAAAGTCTCCTGTTCTTGTCCTTCCCTCCAGAGATGACCCCTCCCAAATTATGCATGAAACGCGTTATGCCAAGTCTCCCTGCACTAAGTACACCACAGTAAGCCACAGTTCCTTTCTTTCGTTGTTTTATTCAGGACTCTTCAGCTAACTTTCCGTTCCTTTATGTTTTACAACATTCACCTGTCATTTTCTCTTTCCACTGATGTCTGGCTTATCTCACAGACAGATACATCCAAGGACACAAGCAATCCCTTCTGTACAATGGGTATTCTATGCTTAGGCTCATGTGCTTAGCGGTAGCTGCTCCTGATTGGAGGTATGATAGGGTATATTGAACCTTTTCCTTTAGAGGTATACAATTGATGACAGTAGAACACTGACCACTATTCAGGTAGGTATGAGGCTTTCCTTTGTCCTATTTTTTAACCTTTTGTGTTAAAAGTGAAATCCCATCTGTGGTGTCCTTGGGCTTGTGGCACAAAACCACCTATTCCTGCTATTTTCAATAGTGTGCTATCTACATCCTTCTCTAGAGGATTATACATGAAATCTCAGCAATTGTCTCCTGTATTCAGACTACCCTTTAATCCTTAAGAAACTAGCACAGTATACGAAAGATGTACATACTTACCTTCTTTGGGGGCACAAATCTCTCTTACAAACAAGGTTTCAAGAATACACATACTACATCCTTCACACATACTGCTCATCACACACATAGACCTTTGTATGTTGAGGCACTTAAAAGAAGTCTTCCCAAACCTCAAAGACCTCCTAAGCCATCAAACAGCAACACCCATCCTGAACAATCACTAAAACACTCACCAAAAGCAAAAACTAACACCGCACATATGCCTACACCCAATGATCTCTCAGAGCAAAGACCCCATAAGGCAAGTGAACACTTTGTCTTGTACTCTTGTCTTAGGAGATTCTATTGTATGATGCACAGATACTCCTCTCACCAGGCTGGACAAGGACAAGATAACTCTTAGTTGCTCATCTGGACCTTGGATGCGCAATATCAAGCATGCACTCAAGCCACTTCTCCACAGGAACCAATATGGTTCTTTCATAGACCATTTGGGTGTAAATGACCTAAGACATACCTCACTGGACCATATGAAAAAAGACATTATGGATCTTTCTAAGCTAGTATAGTCCAGTTTTCAGGTTAGTGCTGAATTCAGGGCTGTGTTACAAGCCTCTGTGTTTGCCCATACCTTACTTGGATAGAAGGAAGTTTCTCTGTTCACCTGTGAGAGAGGGGAGCTTTGAGCAGCCTATCTGTCCCTGGAGGAGTGGTATCAGCCCAGAAATTAGTAGTTTATTAACTATTTTGGGCTAATTTTTCTCTCTTTCATTTCCCTGCTATAAAAACCGCATTTGCCAGGTTTTGCACACCAGGCAGCGCCTGTTAGCTAGGGTATAACTATTCCCGGTTCCACAAAGTCTCCTTTTCAATTTTTCCCTTGGAACTAGACAAACTTTCAACTTACGCACTCAAACCATTCATTTCTCAGCCCAGCATTTGCTCAAAACTCATAGCTTGCATTAATAAACCCTAGCACTAGACCCCCTATACTGTACAGAAGGACAAGGCTCTCTATTCGACCTTACCAGCCATCCAGTAAAACAGTTCACTATTCCTATCCAGGCATGTCCAAAGGGTAGTTTCAGGTGTACTCTCCAGTTCAACTGGTGAATCTGGGCATTTTGAGGCAATGTTACAACTGCCTCATGTACACAGACAACCCTCTCCTCCTACCACCAAACACTAATACATGCGAGAGATGCAATTATACAGCCAAACTGGAGGCTAAGTTCTCTCAACCCAAGACTGGATCAGACAGTCAACAGGAGAAGGGAAATACTTGCATCACACCACCAGTCTCACATAGACCCATTAAACCAGCACCGGCAAAAACACACATATATACATGAAAACATACTCGGAGGCTCTAAATAAAAATCTGCAAAAGCAACAGAGACCTCCAAAGCAGATATCCAAGCAACCTCCACCCCCCCCAAACACAAACCATGAAACACATGCTTCACAAAACCAGTGTGCCACGCAATCACAGCCCTTAAGGCAAAATAAAATACCCAACACACTGGTAATAGGTGACTCTATTGTCAGGCACACTGATGTCCCACTCACTAGGCTGAACAAGGTTACTGTTAGCTGCCTGTCGGGTGCCAGGATCTGCTACATAACACAAGCACTCAGGTCACTCCAGGACAAGTACAAATACAACTCTGTCATTGTCCATGCTGGTGTGAATGACCTGAGCCATACCTCCCTGGACTACATGAAAAGAGACATAGAAGAGCACTCTGATCACATAGCTCAGGCCGGTATGACCCTGACCCTGAGTAGAATTCTGCCATCACCAAGAATGATACCACGGTATAAAGAAAAAATTATCAATTTCAACAATTGGCTAAGTTTCTGGTGTCATTCAAAGGGGATCCAACGTCTGTCTGCCTGGGGATGACATGCTCGACAAGCCACGCTGCTTCGCTAGAGATGGCTTGCACCTGTCACCCTTAGGCTTTTGAATATTGGCCAAGGCTCTTGCCACCCCCATAATGCCTTTTTTAGGCAAGGCTCAAAAGACAAACCCACTACCGTAAATAGCACAAGTAACAAAAAACCGAGGGCAATACTACTCAATGCCAGAAGTCTAAACCTCAAAATGCATGCACTCGATGCACTCCTCAGTATGGAGAAAATCGATATATGTGCAGTAACAGAAACCTGGTTTAAGGCTCCAGAGAACACCACAGCACTACCAGGCTACAACTCATACCATACATTTCGGCCACAGAGCCCAGACCGAAATACAAAAGGCGGGGGCGTATCCATATTCATCAAGGATACCAACACCTCCAGGTTAGTGGCACAACACAATGTTTCAGACATCATCCACATGCAACTAACAATGGGCAAAACTGCAATTCAAATTGTAGCTTGGTACAGGTCACCCACCATGTCCCAGGATCCCCATTCCACATTTCTGGAAACACTGGGAAACAGAAAGGTCCTACCACACACACTAATATTGGGTGATTTCAATTACCCAAACATTAACTGGGAGAACTATTCAAGTACTAACTCCCTTGCCTAACATTTCCTAGAATTTATAAACTCAAATGCCCTGGATTAACTGGTCAACACTCCCACCAGAGGTGACAACATATTGGACCTGGTCATCACCAAAATGGGTGACTGGTGTTCCACACCAGAGGTCAACCCCTCGCTGGTTAGATCTGACCATAAACAAATCACTCTGGATATCCACATTCCGCCCCCACCCCCAGTCAAGGAGACCACCGTGAAAAACTTTTGAAAAGAAAACTTCACTTTACTTAAGACCGAGGTGGAAAGTTTCAAAGTCTCCATGCTAAAGGAAAATGCTGTCCAAGCTGCAAAATCCTTTACTAATGCATTCTACGGGCACCTACAAGAATGCATGGATTGTGCTATCCCAAGCAAATCCAAGAGTCACTCCTCCAAGAAAAGGAAACCAGTGTGGTGGACCCCTGCCATAAACAAGCTATACAACAGAAGGAGGAAACTAGTACAGAAAATAGCAAAATCCCAAGAAGGGAAGACATCCCTGATCAGTATCAGCAAGAAACTATGATCCCTTATAAAATCATCCAAGGCTAGCTTCGAAAGAAAAATTGCCAAGGACTCCAAAGATAACCACAAGCATTCTTTAGCTATGTCAAGAATCTAAGTGGCAATGCTCAGATCTGCTCGGAGTTAGTGCAAAATGGCACAAAATACACTGAACCGACTGATATTTCCAATATCCTGGTATACAGGTTCAGTATAAACTTCACCCCCCCACCCTCCAAAAGGTCCCATAACCATACCAGAAGAATGTAGAGCCCCTGAAATCACAGATACTCAGGTTAAAACAGCCCTCTCCAAAGCCAAAAACCCAGCATAAATGGGACCAGACGGTGTCCCAGGCTGCGTCCTACACAAGCTCAAAGACAAACTAACCCCTCACCTAAACACACTGTTCAAACTCAGCCTCTCCACAGGCTGTGTACCCATAGAGTGGTGCACAGCAACTGTTATTCTGCTCCACAAAGGTGGAGCCACAACAGACCCCGGGAACTATCACCCTATAAACCTGACTAGCTTGGTCTGCAAGGCTATGGAGCCCATCATCATGGAACTCATTAAGAGACATTGGGAACCTCCAAACACTGGACCCTACCCAGTTTGGCTTTGTTAAGGGTAAATCATGCCTTTTAAACCTGGTGGACTTCTTTGAGACAGTTACCAAGGGTATAGACGAGGGAAAGGTGGTACCTAGACCTCGCAAAGGCCTTTGACACCATTCTCCATTCTGGTATTATAGACAAGCTCACTAGCCTGAACATAAACCCCTATGTCACAAGATGGATTGCCATCTAACTCACAGACAGAACCCACATGGTGAAAGTTGCAGTTGCTAGGTCCGACTCTAAATCGGTTACAAGTGGCGTTCCCCAGGGTTCAGTCCTAGGACCCCTCCTGTTCAGCATATACTTTTCAGAGGTACAGGTGAGCACAGGAGGACTATGGCTGACCAAGTTCGCAGACGACTGCAAACTAGGGGATATAATTGACTCTCTGGCTGAAACAGACATCCTCCAAAAGGTTCTCACTGAGACAGATACCTGGTGTCAAAATCATGGCCTCAAGCTAAATGCCAAAAAGTGCATAGTCATCCCCTTTGGAAAAAACAAAGTACCCACAAACTACCACATAGGTGGTAGTCTGCTAAATACGGAAGACGTAATAAGGGATCTATGGACCCAAGTAGATAGTAATCCCACCTTTGATAATCACATTGCCAAAGTGGTTAGAAAACCCTTCTACGTGGCCCACCTAATCACAAAAGGGTTCGCATCCAGATCAAAAGAGGTCATTGTGGCCCTCTACTCATCACTCATCAGACCCATCATAGATTACAACGCCCCATTTGAGATGTACCTTACAAGACACCTGCAACAGCTGGAAAGACCACAGAAGTACCTCACCAAGATGATCACTGGCCTCAAACAGATGACCTATGCAGCTCAACTGAAGAAACTCCAGCTGTACTCGGTTGCATACCGCCTACTCAGAGGTGATCACTGCCTCTGATCAACCATGTCCAACCCAGAATTGATGGACATGCTCCACCTAAAGAAAAACATATCCCCTCGAGCCACATGCTCTAGGGATCTAAACCTCACCACAACAATAAATAGAACGTGCTGGAGGGATAGATTCCTGTTCCAATAACTTTCCATGCTTTGGAACAAGATTCCAATCCACATTAGGCAGAGCTCCTCACTAACACTCTTCAAGAGAAACCTTGACAAGTGGATGGGAAACAGAAAGTTTACCCCAGGAATCACTTCAGTGGCTCTGCTGGACAGAGGCACAGGGAACTAATCTAAGGGGGTGGCGAAAGCCAACACATTCTGGCTAGGTTTATAAATGCCTTCGGGCAGATAGCCTAGTACCTACCTATGAACCTATGAACCTATGTGTCACAGAGAGGTTCATGCCTTGCACTGAACAGCAATTTACCTTCACCAGGGATGATGCCAGAGTTTGAACAGAAAGTGATTGATTTTAATAACTGACTTAGATTCTGGTGTCAGTCCAGGGGCTCTAATGATTATCAACATGGGAGGACATGGTTAACAGACCCTGTTGCTTTACTAAGGATAGTCTACACCTGCCCCCATGTGCTTTTGGATATTGGCTAAAACTTTATCCACCCCTTTAGAAACTTTTTAGGCAATGTCAAAATGACAAAACTACCAACATGGCAAAAAAAAAAACTCTAAGCAACCTTAAAGTGCTTCTGCTCAGTGCTAGAAATCTTGGCAAGAAATTCCACACCATGCTGCGGTGGTGCAGTGGCAGCGTTGTTGCCTCACAGCAAGAGGTTCTTCCGTTTGATTCTCAGCTGGAGTGCGGGGAATGCCTTCTGTGTGGAGTCTGCATGTCCTCCCTGCAATTGGATGGGCATTCGAAAGACATGCATAAATGGGCATGCCTTTGTTGAAGGTTGGATGTCGAGCTGGCACCTCGGCGTTCATGAAAATCTACTGGCAATCATTAGCAGACCAGAGTTCTGCTGTGGCGACCCCTAACTGGGAAAAGCTGAAAGACAACAACAACAACAACAACAAGCTCTCCTCACTCTGGAAACTGTAGATATCTGTGCTGTTACCAAGACTTGGTTTAAAACCACAGAAAGTACTCTGGCAGTGGAAGGCTACAGTTCCTTCCACACATTTAGACTAACAGCAGCAAAGATGGGGGCTAAAGATGAAGGTGTCTCAGTCTACATTAACAATAAATACAACTCCTACTTGGTTCATCCACACCCAAGTCTCCATAGACAAGGTTCCTTACCATGTTCTGGTTACCTACAGGTCACCTTCTATGATCCATGAAGCTCACAACTCTTACCTAAACGTACTAAAGATCCTCACCCTCCAAAAATGGCAAAGCAGGTTAGCCATAGATTAGATTTTCAGGTGGTCATCTAAATTTAATTTGAGAGATGTTAGAGTGTCTGTCTGTCCTGTACATTTTATTTATGTCTGGGATTAGTGGAGCTATTTGATGTATGAAGTTACAAGACATTAATAAGGATTGGGTCACTAGTGGTGAGCAATGCAAGGAATCAATCACCCCAAAAGAGTCTATAAGAATCACTTCAAGCCTTTCTTGGTAACTCAGGGATGGTACATCAACAATCTTCTTGGCTAGGAACCTTTGGGACCATTCCTGCTGGGTAATATATCTAAAAAGGTGCTTCCCAAAGGAGGTGGTGTATACAATGATTGGTCTAATTATGGCTGTATAAAGATAAATGTTAACATCTTTTGACCTACGTGTCTTTAGATATTAGCTGTGATAAAAATAATGATTTTCTGATTACCGCTGCTAAATGGTTGTCAAAGGAGATGGGATTATTGACTCAGATTCTAAGACCCCTGACCACATTATCATGTATCAGACTTCACTGGCTATACTGTACATTGAGAAAGAGAAAGAGAGTTGTTTACTAAATACAGCAATACTATACTTTTACTCATTAAATGTTGCATTGCTACTTTTAGTGAAGAACTCTGTCGCTCAAAGTAAATGCATTAGTGATAAATGCACATAAATATCACATCTGTGGATGGAGCAGTGATCCTCAGTGTTCTGTTAGAGGACCTTCTAATTATATTGGTATCATTTCAAGCCAGTTCCTCTAGTATTGTACTTAAGTGTATACAAACCATGACTGGAATTTTTTATCTCCCTAAATACTTCTTGTTTCAGCGGGATAGGTTCATAGGTGTGTACTAGGCTAATGGCCCTGGAGCCTTTACAAGCCTAGCCCATAGGATTGCCCTGGCATCATGTCACCTGATCTTAGATCCCAATGGTTCTGTCGAGTAGAGCGACTGGAGAGATCCCTGGGGTGAATTTTCTATTTCCCATCCACTCATTAAGATTTCTCTTGAAGAGGGCCAATGATGTGCTCTGCTTGACATGTATGTAAAGTCTATTCCAGAGCATGGACAGGTATGAACCTGTCCCTCCAGTATATTCTGTTGATTATGGTAATGAGGTTGAGGTCTCTGGAGTGTGTGGTGATGAGGAACTGGGATTTCTTTAGATGTAGCATTTCTAATAGAGCTGGGTCAGACATGGCTTTGTAAGTTAAGCAGAGATCGCCTCTAAGTAGGCGATATGAGACAGAGAATAGTTGGAGTTTTTTGAGTCTGTCCATATAGGACAAGTTTTTAAGGCCTAGGATCCTCTTTGTGAAGTACTTTTGTGGCCTCTCCAATTGTTGCAGGTGTCTAGTGAGGTACATGCCAAATGAGGCATTGTACTCGATGACTGGCCTAATGTGGGAAAAGTAGAGGGAGACAATGACAACTGTCTTTCTGGATGCAAAACCCTTTGTAATGAGATGTGCCACATAGAAGGACTTTCTGACCACAGTTGCAATGTGGTGGTCAAAAGAGAGGTTGCTGTCAACCTGTGTTCCCAGAACTCTTATAATGCCTTCTGTGTTCAGTGGACTACCATAAATATGGTAATTCAAAAGAACCGGGTTTTTCCCAAGGGGAATGACGATACATTTTTTGGCACTGAGCTTAAGGCCATGGTTCTTACACCAGTCGTTGATCTCAGTGAGGCCTTTCTGTAGGGTGTCAACATCACTTGGGGAGTTAATAATAGCTCCCAACTTGCAATCATCTGCGAACTTTGTCAGCCAGAGTCCCTTCATGTTGGCCTAGACTTCAGAGAAGTAGATACCAAACAGGAGAGGACCCAGGACCGAACCCTGTGGGACTCCACTCATGACTGGTCTGCAGTCTGACTTGGAATCAGCCACTTTCACACTGTGGGTTCTATCTGTGAGCCAGTTTGCATCCCACTTAGTGATATAGGGGTTGATGCCTAGCTTAGTGAGTTTTTCTTTTGTTCCTGACTGGGGAATGGTATCAAAGCCCTTGGCCAGATCAACGTAGGCTGTATTAACCACCTTGCCTTCATCCACAGCTCTGGTGACTGACTCAAAGAATTCGACCAAGTTGAGCAGGTATGATCTACCCTTCAAAAAAACAAACTGTGTGGGATCCAGAGTTTGGAGATTCCTTATATCCTTGTTTATTAGGTCCATGATGATGCGTTCCATAGCTTTGCATATCAGAGTTGTTAGGCTAATGGGGCAATAGTTCCCAGGGTCTGTAGTCACTCCTCCTTTGTAGAGAGGGATGGGTGTAGCAGTGTGCTATTTGGTAGGGACAAAACATGAAGTGAGGTTGTGATTGAACAGGGCACACAGGCGAGATGCCAGTTCACTCTGTAGTTCATGTAGAACACAGCCAGGGATATTGTCAGGTCCCACAGAAGCTGTATTCTTGGCCTTTGACAGTGCTGTTTTAACCTGTGCAGCAGTAATACTGGGTGTCTGGCAATCTAATGGTATTGTGATTGGTCCTTTCGGGGGGGGGGGTGTGAGGGGTAAAGTTGGCACTGAATCTGTCGGCCAATATATTGGCAATATCTGTTGGCTAGGTATAGGAGGTACCATTGTGCAGTATCTCAGAACAAATCTGGATATTGCATTGGAGATTCTTTACATAAATATAGAAGGCCTTGTGGTTGCCTTTACTATCTGCTGCAATTCTGTTTTCATAGCTAGTTTTAGAGGATTTGATGAGGGATCTCAACTTTTTGTGAGGCTGGTAAGGGAATTTTTCCCATCTTGGGACTTTACCTTATTCTGAATCAGTTTCTTTCTTCTGTTGTAGTGTTTTTTTTATGGCAGAGGACCACCAGATTAATTACCTTTTTTGGAGGAGAGCGTTTTGGTTCTATTGGGTATGGCAAGATCCATGCATTTGTGTACGTGTTTGTACAGTGCAATGGTGTATGATTCAGCGGTCATTCAACTATTCTCCATTTGCATGGGTGCCGTGAAGTTAGCCACCTCTGATTTTAAGAGCCCAAAGTTTGCTTTGGAGAAGTTTTTCATGGTGGTTACCTTTGTGGGGGTGTGGTTGGATCTAACCAGAGGGGAGTTGACTATTGGTGTAGAGCAACGGTCACCCATGTTAGTAATGACCAGGTCAAGGATGCTGCTACCTCTAGTGGGGTGCAGTTGCTACAATACCCATATACCTCCACAGAATGAATTAGTTGTTTACTTATTTATACCGATATACATTCACAAGAAAATGTATTTATTTATTTAGTTCTTTATTTATTTAGTTATTGATTTGAATGTATTTAGTGGGGTAGAACACTGATCAAATCTGACAAATTTTAGTCTCAGTCAGTGGTCAAATACTGTATAGGCATGCAAACTACACATGAGTACAATAACACATGAGTGACAGTAAGACAGGACAATGGTAGAGTAATGCTTTGGAAACATAGTTAATCCAATGTACTCATTTATGCTTTGTATAAACGTTTCAAAACATTTCAGAAAATACATCTGATATGTGTAAAGGAGAAAAGGATCTTAGTGATTCAGTTAGAGTGGAGAAGAGTTCAAGTAGATTTAAGTGATATGACCGCAAGGGTAAATGATACATTTTGCTTGATTAGCTAAATGTGATTTTAGTAGAGAATGGAACTTCGAATTTAAGAGGATGAGTCTTTAATTTCAGATAGTTGGGACTCCCACAGTTTTTTTACAAAACTTTTGTACGTATGTTGAGAGATATGTAGTTTGGACTGTGTGATTTGTATTAAAAGGCCTGAGTGGTTCTAACATCTTAGGAAGGTACCTAACCTCAGCAAACATAGCTATGTAACTGTAATATTCTAAAACATTGCCTCTTCAGGAAGTATTATCAAAGTTTAATTAAATATTTCTAAATATACTAAATTAACTGTCTCCCTTTAGAACAAAAAGGGTAAAATCTAATCCAGCACATTTTTAACAAAAGAAACCAAACAAATGATGCTCATCTGTAAAAAGCTTGGGAATAACGGTCACAAAATAAACCTCAAAACAAGTGGCAAAACTCAGACATTTCAGAAACTGTATCAAATCCTGTATCAAAACAGACAAATAAACCACCCATACAAACCTCTAGGAAAAAAAAACAAACCCACCTCCATAGGTATCACAAGGGATAAGAGACTAAGAGTAATGTTACTCAACGCCAGAAGTCTAAACCTCAAGATGCACGCACTCGAAAATCTCCCTAGCATGGAGAACATTGATATCTGTGCAGTAACAGAAACCTGGTTCAAGGCTCCAGAGAGCACCCAAGCACTACCAGGTTATACCTCATACCATGCTTTTCGGCCCCAAAACTTGGACCGAACCACAAAATGAGGGGGAGTATCAATATTCGTCAAAGATACCCACACCTCCAGGTTGGTGGCACAGCACGAAGCATCAGAGACTATCCATGCGCAACTAACAGTGGGTAAAACTGTCTTCCAGTTTATAGCCTGCTACAGACCACCCTCCCAAACCCAGGAACCCCACTCGGCCTTCCTGAGAACACTGGAAAATATGAAGTTCTCTCCAAACACCATTATATTGGGCGACTTCAACTACCCAAACATAGACTGGGAGCATTACTCTAGCTCCAACACCCTAGCTCAAAGGTTCCTAGAATTTATAAACTCAAATGCTATGGAACAACTTGTTACCACTCCCACAAGAGGGGAAAACATACTGGACCTGATCATCACCAACATGGGGACTCTATGCTCCAGACCAGAAGTGTATTCCTCACTGGTAAGATCAGATCATAAACTAATCTCACTGGATATTCACATCCCGACCCCAACCCCTGCCCAGAAAACCACAGTGAAAAACTTCTCTAAAGCAAATTTCACACTCCTCAAAACCGAGGTGGAATCCTTTAAAGCCCCCGGGCCTGTGGAAAATACGGCCCAGACCGCAGAATCCTTTATAAACGCATTCTATGAACACCTTCAGGAATGCATGAATCATGCAATCCCAAATAAAACCAAGACCCAATCCTCCAAAGGCAGACGTCCTGTCTGGTGGACCCCAGCCATAAACAAACTATACAATAGAAGGAGGAAGCTACTACATGATAGAGCAAAATTCCAAAAAGGGAAGGCATCTCTGATCAGTGTTAGCAAAAAACTACGGGCACTCATAAAATCGTCTAAGGCCAGCTTCGAGAGAAAAATTGCACAGGACACTAAGGATAATCACAAGGCTTTCTTTAGTTATGTTAGGAACCTGGGTGGGAATTCCCAGATATGCTCAGAATTAGTCCAAAATGACAAAAAATACACCGAACCCACAGACATTGCCAACATCCTAGCTGACAGGTTCAGCGCAAACTTCTCCCCCCCCACCAAAAGGGCAAATACCTATCCCAGCAGAGTGCTGCCCCCCTGACATCTCAGATGCTCAGGTAAGAGCTGCCCTCTCCAAAACAAAAAACACAGCATCAATGGGACCAGACGGTGTCCCGGGCTGCGTCCTACATAAACTTCAAGAAGAGCTAAACCCAAACATAAAACTACTGTTCAATCTCAGCCTTACCACAGGATATGTACCCAAAGAGTGGCGTACAGCAACAGTGGTCCCTCTCCACAAAGATGGTGCCTCAACAGATCCTGGAAACTATCGCCCCATAAGCCTGACTAGCTTGGTCTGCAAAGCTATGGAAAGGATCATCATGGACCTCATAAAAAAAGATATTGGGGACCTACAGACACTGGATCCTACCCAGTTTGGCTTTGTTAAGGGCAGATCCTGCCTCTGAAACCTGGTCGATTTCTTTGAAACAGTCACCAAGGCCATTGACGAGGGGAAGGTGGTCCACACAGCCTACCTGGACCTCGCAAAAGCCTTCGATACAATACCCCACTCGGGCATTATAGATAAGCTCACCAGCTTAAATATAAACCCCTATGTCACTAGATGGGTTGCAAACTGGCTCAAGGACAGAACCCACATGGTAAGAATTGCTGGAGCCATGTCAGACTCCAAACCAGTTACAAGTGGCGTCCCACAAGGCTCAGTCCTGGGACCTCTCCTGTTCAGTATATATTTCTCGGAGGTACAGGCCAACACGGAAGGACTGTGGCTGACCAAGTTCACAGGTGACTGGAAACTGGGCACTATAATCAACTCTCCAGCCGACACAAGCATCCTCCAAAAGGGCCTCATAGAAGCAGACAACTGGTGCCAGAGCCATGGCCTCAAGCTAAATGCCAAAAAGTGTATAGTCATCCCCTTTGGCAAAAACAAAGTGCCCACAAATTACCACATAGGTGGTAATCCATTAAGTACGGAAGAAGTAATTAGGGACCTGGGGACCCAAGTTGATAGCAATCTCTCATTTGACAACCATGTGGCCAAAGTGGTTAGAAAGACATTTTATATAGCCCACCTAATCATGAAGGGATTCACATCTAGATCACGGGAGGTCATCGTGCCTCTTTACTCATCCCTCATTAGGCCCATAATTGAGTACAATGCCCCTTTTGAGATGTACCTTACCAGACACCTACAGCAACTGGAAAGATCCCAAAAGTACCTCACCAAGAGGATCAAAGGGCTCAAACAGATGCCATATACTGCCCGGTTAAAGAAACTCTAGCTCTACTCAGTGGCATACCGCCTGCTCAGAGGCGATCTGTGCCTGACGTATAAAGCCATGTCCAACCCGGAATTAATGGACATGCTGCACCTCAGAAAATCCAAATCCCATCGAGCTACGTGCTCGGGAGACTTGAACCTCAGCACTGAAATAAATAGGACATGCTGGAGGGACAGATTCATAACCCAGAGGCTCTCTTCACTCTGGAATAAAATCCCAGTCCAGGTTAGGCAGAGTCCCTCATTGACTCTCTTCAAGAGGAATCTTGATGAGTGGACGGGGGATCATAGGTTTACCCCGGGTATCACTTCTCTGTCACTGTTAGACAGAGGCTCAGTATACTAACCTCTAAAAAGGGCATAGCAAAATTAATTTAAAATGGGTGGCAAAAGCCAAACACACTCTGGCTAGGCTTATAAATGCCCTAGGGCAGATAGCCTAGTATGAACCTATGAACCTATGAAAAAAGTTATCAGCATCAGTAATGCAACAGGTAGCATACTCGCCTTTGTGCAGAAGGCTGTGGGTTCTAATCACACACCAGAAAGATCAATTGCTGACACTGTAGTGCAGCATAAGGAGGGTGTTGTACTCCTGAGTGTGCTGCACTTTGGATGAGATGTTAAACCAAGGCCTCATCTGCTTGAGTAGGTGATGGCACTTATCAAAATGAGTGGGGGTCCTTTACTGTATACAACTATTTACAAAAATGGCATTATACTTCTGCATCATTTACAATTTTTTGTTTCAATTTGTATAGATCCCCACTAATTTTCCATAATCACAATTTGATTGGTTTTCCATATTATATTTCTTATCATCCAATTTCCATTAAATAAAATCTCATTCAGTGTTTCATTCCATATTATCCACATAATATAAAACATTTTTCTATCCAAATTTTTGACATATGCCTTACTACATTTCTCATAAAATCCATATTCAATCATATCCATATATATCTGTTTGCAATCTTGTATTTCTCTCTCAATATTTTTTTCACTTATTTTCCCATAAGTTTATTACTCTTTTACAGGTTAAAAGCATGTTCTACAGTTTCTAATTCATGACAAAATGACACTCTTTCATTTACTTTTTTTATAGAGCATATTTCCTTTTATAGGCAATCTATTAATTTATAACCTCAATAAAAATCGTGTCTATCAACATTCTTCATACACCATTAATTTGTTTGTGTTATAGTTTTTATTTTTAATTCTGTTAAATGTCCCCATGGGTTCACACTAATTTTGTATCATTATATTTTTATACCAACTTTTCCTATTCTTTCCTATTTCCTCCCTACTTAACTTACATATTTTTAATTTATCTTGATACATCTTTATTTCATTTCTCCATTCTCTCTTTTTTATTTTATTAAATTCCATTCCCTTTCATATTGTTTTTAAATAGTCTTACCACCAATTTGTCTTCTTTTCCGTTTATCCATCTTAACACCCAATGCAAATTCAATGAAGCCACATATGCTGTAGTGTTCAACAAACCCAGCACCCATCCACCTTTTCCATGTATAACACTCCTCTTTTAACTTGGTTTAACCAAGATCCCCATACAAATTTATAGATTATTTCAATAAATTGTTTCTGTAATTTTTTTTTTTACACATGAGCTATGTATGACAATTTCCCATCCTTATTGTATTGGTGTACTTTTTTCATATAAGATAACCTATATCTCTTCCACATAAGACTAAGTACTTTTAATTCTTTCAACATGTTATCTCATTGTTAATTTATTGTAGAATAATCACCAAATTTAATTCCTAATATTGATATCTCTTGTCCTCCAAACTGTATTCCTTCCAAATATTCCTCATCTCCAAATCCCTTGCACATTCTCCTATTCATTATTAACACAGCTATCTGCATTGTTTATGCATATATATCATCTCTTTGACTCTATTTCTAGTCTTATCTGTTAATATTATATCACCAGCATAAATACAATAATTAGATATGAATTACTCATTTCCTGTACAAATTTACTTCTTTCCAGTTCTTTGTTTATTTATTTTTCTACACAATTCATAGCCATTACAAACAAAATGCTAGTCATTGGACATCCTTGTTTTACGCATCTATTCTTCTCAATTTCTTTACTTAGCCAACCATTTACTAAAATCTTAATATTAGTATTTTTCTACACTGGTTCACATACTTTTTTAATAGCAAAAAACAGTGAAATCCAACATAGAAGTACCAAACCAAACAAAAAAATTGCTGTATGATGTATCACAGTTCAAGGATTCACTATGCATGGGCTAATGTTATAATACTTTAATGTATAAAAAACAAAATAAAATGAACCACACTGGTTAAGCGCTTTCATCTACTGAATGTATACTACAAGTATATCCTTCCATTATTTGCCATAAAGTGTCATGCTGTATTGAATCAAGTTTTATTTGTATCTGCCACCATACATTTTGTTTCCTTTTGTTCTTTTTTTTATATCAATAACAATTTTCCTGATTATCATTAATAATTCTTGACTTACATTTTCTTTAACCTCATAAATACCATCATCCATTACATGTTCTAATTTATGTTCTAAACATTTTTTTTGTATTATCTTCATAAATATCTTATAATCATTGCTGTTCAACATTACTGGTCTCCATTTCTTATTTCAGTCTTCTTTCATTTGTTCCATATAAATCTCAAAATGTACTATTCTGGCTTCAAACTTGTTTTTCAGTATCTAAAACAAGATGGTATTTGATTGTCTAAACAGACTGTTGCACTTAAGTATAAGTTTTTTTTTGTTTGCATTCTATTGCAGAATGGCATGCCACTTCTCAACCTATTGCAGAAAAGAGAAATTAAGACCCAGATTTTGCCTCTTGCATTCTTTTTCATTTATTCTCTGCATTCCTCTCCTAATTTTTATATATTCTTTATTCTCTTCTATTTTTATCCATGCAGGCAAATTATCCGAAAATCCTGTTTCTACCACATCTATCACTACTTTTAAAGGTTTAGATATAAAAAATAGTATTTTTCTGTTTTCAGTTTTCCTCTTTTGTATGTACTTTTATTCATATTCCATAACTCTAAATTCCCACATTTTATTTCTTCTGTTATTTTTTTATCTGATCTCTTTTTGTGCTTTTAACATCTCAAGTCACAATTGAAATCTCCTATTATAATATTCATATTTACTATAACATAATCTAACATTTCTTGAAATAATGTGTCTCTTTTTTTACAAATTACATACGTATATATTACTATTAATCGATAAATGTTCCCTTCCCACGTAAGTCTTCATAGTCTAAGTAAAATATAATCCAAACTTTTTATTCCCGTACTATATAACATAGCTCTCCCTGAATATTTTCTCTACCCAAATTCCTTCTTATACCTCCCATCCATAAAATTTCTGTCTGTTTTCTTTCTTCTTTAGTTAAACCTCTTATATTATATAATACTATTAAATCTACCTCACACTTACTACACCTTTCTAACACTCCAATCCTTCTTTCTACATTTTTTATACTATTAACATTAATAGATAAAATTCTAAGATTATTTGCTTTCCTTCTCCTTAATTTGCAATACATTACTTATTTATCCATTTCTTTTCTTTGTTTTACTTTCAACCCCACACCTTGGAATTTCCTTTTCCTATCTTAAATGCTTTTTCCAATGAAATTTTCTTTTTAACCATTTTCCAACCTATATCTCCTCCATAACTAACCTTTGATCAACTATCTATCTCCCTTTCCCTGTTTTATTTCTCAATCTCATTTGTTTTATTGTGTATTAATGGCATTGCTCTCCCTTTTATCTTTTAATTGTTCTTTTTGTTGCAACTGTTTTTTATTATGTGCTTCTTCTCTAACCTCTCCCTCTTCATTAAGTTCTAAACTTTTCTATTTCTCATAATCCATCAATAAATGTCCTGTTTGTATTTATAACATTTCTTTTCATATTTCCTTGCATCTTGACCAATCTCTCCACATAAATAACATTTTGTTCTTATAACAACTGCTTACAAAATATCTCTTCCTCACAAAAGAAGCAAATTTCCAGTTGTCCCAAATACTTAACAATAGCTCTATGACCTTCAACATTAATCATGCTAGGAATATGAGAGATTTTTTATTTTCCATTTTCAAAATCTTATTACATTCCCAAGCCCCTACCCAAATTCCTGTATTATCAAATCCTTTATTTATTTATTTATTTATTTATTTATTTATTTATTTTTATTTATTTAAATTTGTTGACCGAGAGTGTCCGACTGGACGTAGGTCCATTTTCAGCGGAGGCCCGGGGAGAAAAGCTCCACAGTAAAATAAACAGACAGTAGTTACATTGGATTACATAGCGATTTACAATTTAGCATAGCAATTACTTACAACATATTTACAGATGAAGAACATAGTACATCAGTAGACAACTAGAATCTTTATCTGTGAAGTACATAAGAGACATTAACAAATGTTACAATGAGAAGTTCCTGCTGTATAATAAGTACTAGGCTTATGAGCATCTGAGCTTGCTATAATCAAGGTAGTTAGTGGAGTGGAAAGAAAGGTAGTGGTTGGATGGGGTGGATGATATTAGAGTGGGAGTTGCAAGGGCATAGCCAGCATGTTTTTAGGTGCGCTTTTAGTAAAGTTTTGAAGTGGGTGCATGATGGTACGGAGGTAATTGTGGGTGGGAGTGAGTTCCATAATTTGGCTATGGCGCAAGAGAATAGTGCTCCACCAGCAGAGTTATTGGCTTTAGTGATCTGCAAGTGATTTTTGTTGCTGGATCTTAGTGGTCTGGTGGTGCGACAGGGTTGGAGTAGATTCTGGAGGGATGAGACATTTAGTGGATAGTTTACTAGTTTGTGGGCGAGTGAGAGTTGACACCACTGAAGGAGGTGAGGGAGTTCAAGCCAGCCCAGTTCAACAAGTGAGAGACAGTGGTGACTATGGTAGGATACCCCTGTGGCGAATTTGGCGATTTTGTTGTAGCAGGTCTTTAGCTTGTTTAGATCACATTGCCTTAGGTTGGTATATATTGGAGAGGCATAAAGTTGGGTGGAGATAAGGTGGGAATTTGCTATTGAAATTTTTGCTGCTTTGGTGAGAAATTGCTTATTTCTGTATAATGCTCCTAGTTTTTTGTGGACTTTTTTTATGGTCATGGATATGTGAATGTCAAATTTTAGTTTATTGTCTATTTCCACTCCTAGCAATTTGGTGTGTTCAGTTGGGTATATAGTGGTGTTGTCTTTTGCTGTGATGTTAAAGTGAGAGTTGTTTTGAGTACGTTTGGTGGGTTGGAAGATGAGTAGTTTAGTTTTGTTTGGGTTGAGTATTAATTGGGCATCGGATATCCATGTTTCAACAGAGGAAAAGGCTTCCTGTGTGACTTTTTGCAGTTTTGGTAGGGACTGGGCTGAGCAGATGATGGTCGAGTCATCTGCGTATTGTATGAATGTGCCATGTTTGGTGGCAGAGGCTAGATTATTGGTGTAAACAGAGAAGCGCAGGGGTCCAAGGATGGATCCTTGGGGAACCCCTATGGAGACAGGTAGTTGGGGAGATATGTCATTCTGCCATACAATGGATTGTTGGCGGTCAGACAGGTAACTCTGAAACCAGTTGCTGACTGACTGTGAGAAGGATAGGTTATTGAGGACAGAGATAAGTTGTTTGTGTGGGACCATGTCAAATGCTTTAGATAGGTCTAGGAAAGTAGCAGAGGAGAGATAGCCATTGTTTTTATGCTGAAGGATAGTGTTAATAAAGGAGAGTAAGGCAGTGGTGGTGCTATGGTTTGGTCGGAAACCATGCTGAGTACTGGAAAGGAGATTGTTAGTAAGGAGGTAGTCTGAGACCTGAGAGTGTGTGCATCTCTCTAGTATTTTGGAGAGTGGAGAGAGAATAGCTATGGGGCGGTAAATGGTTAGTTCTGCGGAGGGTCCACCTTTGTGGAGGGGAATTATATGTGATACTTTCCACAGTGTGGGAACGTAACTTTCTGACAGAGATCGGTTAATCAAGATGGATACTGGGTAGGCCAGAGCATCAGCTGCGATTTGTAGGTATTGACTTGGGAGGTTGTCTGCTGCTAATTTGGTGGGTTTAAGTTTAGTTAAGAGTTTTTTTATGTTGGAGGTAGGTACAGGAGAAAAAGAGAAGGCAGTGGGGAGATTACTAGTTGAAGATGTGGGTTGGAGGGGAGGGGGGTTGTGTTGTTTAGCTAGCGATAGTATGGTTTAGGTGAAGTGTGTGTTGAATGAGGTAGAAATATTTTCTGAGGAGTGAGGGATGTTAGGAGGAGGGGTACTGACTTTACCTGGGTGGAGGATGGAGTTTATGGAGGGCTAGAATTGTTTTGGGCTGTGTTGTGAGGAGTCTAGGGCAGACTGGTAGTATTGGAATTTGTCCTGTTTTATTAGCTTTTGGACTCTATTGCGTAGTTCTAGGAATTTCAGTCTAGCTGAGAGGGTTTTGGCTTTGCACAAGTGCTCCCAGGCTTTATCCCTGTTTTTCATTTCTGACTTAGTGGTTTTCTGTAGCCATGGGGAGGGTTGTGCTTTGGTTCTGGAAAATCTTATGGGGGCATGGTAATTAAGGATGTTCAGGAAGGTAGTATTAAAAAATTCAACTGTGTCATCTAGACTGAGGTACTTTAGAGGATGCCAGTTACATTCTTTGAAGGATGAGATAAATGTGAGTGGGTTAAAGTTTAGTTTTTTACGTATTTGACGGTAGATGACAGGTTTAGCTTGGTATAGGTATTTTTTTAGTAGGAATGTTGGGGAGTGATCACTGAGGCTATCTGATAAGCAGCCTGTTATATATGACTGGGGGCTCTTACTGATTAGTATCCAATCCAGGGTAGTGTGCTTGCTGGAGTTTTTATTTATCCTGGTTGGTGACTGGACTAGTTGGGTGAAGCCATGAAGGTGTACATGATGGGTTGGATTGTTGCCAGAACAGGATTGCCAGTCAATATTGAAATCACCTAAGATGATAGTTTCTTGTGGGAGATAGTGGGTAGACCAGCTGAGGAGGTTTTCTAGTGGAGGGATGTTTTGGCCAGGTGGGAAGTAGCATCCAATTATGTTGATGGTTTTGTTTTTGTTAATTTTGAGGTTGGTATATATTATTTCTTCTTTGCCTATTTGTGGAACTGATGATTTTAAGATCTGGATGTTTAGATGCTGTTTAAATATTATAGCTACACCACCACCACCTTTTTTGTTTAGCCGGTCTACTCTTAGTATGCCGTAACCTGTAGGGAGTATTTGCTCACTGGTAATGTGAGGTTTTAGCCAGGTTTCTGTCAGGATGACTATATCTGGGGAGTACAAGTCTATGATGGCATGGAGTTCATGGACTTTGTTGGATATACTTCTAATATTAGGCTTAGTAGAGGAAGTCACTTGGCTTTCTTTTGGCTGTAATATGGGAGAAGTTGTGGTTTCTAGTCTGATTATGAGGATTGGGGTGGGAGATGGTAGGGCCAGGGTTGGGGTGGATGTCACCACTTAGGGCTAGTTTTGATATGCAAGAGATTATTAGTTTTCTCAGTTTTTGAATGTGTTTGTTTATAAGGGAAACTTTATGATTGTTCTCTGTGGGTAATAGGTATGGTGGGAGGGTTACTATGTTAAGTTGTAGGGATGCTTTATGTTTGAGTAATATAGTTGGTAGAATGTGGGGGGTGCATAGGGATGGTTCTTGAGTTGGTGGGAGGGGAGCTGAGTGCAGGTGAGACATGAGTGGTGGTGTGAGTAGTAGTACAGTGGTAGTGGTTGAGTGGGGGAATGATGGAGCTTTGGTAGGATGTAAAATATGCAAGGAGAGTGCATGAAGTGAGCATAGGAAAGGTATGCTTGTACATGTTAGTTGAGGAGGTGTGATAGTAGTGGGAAGATGGAGGAGGTAGTGTTGGGTTAGCGCTGTGGTTGGCTATTGGAAAGATGGGAGGGGTTTGAGTGCAATAAAGGTGGGACCACTGTGGGGCGGGAGGGAATAGGGGGCAGGGTGGGGAGAGAAGTGGGTAGAGACCCTGTTAGTTGCTCGTATGAAGGGCTGGAAACAATCACAAAGCAAAGACAAGTATGCATTAAGAAACAATCACAATTGACCAAGGACTGCTCTGAAACTGTAAGTCATTTCTTAATTTCTCAGGTGGAAAAACAGGATAATCTTGTATCAGTAGGCTACTGTGGTCATAGTTTAAATTAACAAACACACAATATTGATCAGTTATGGATACTATTTGCTAACAGAAGGGAATAAGAGAAAGTGGAAGATGTGTGTGTGTGTATGTGTGTGTGTGTGTGTGTGTGTGTGTGTGTGTGTGTGTGTGTGTGTGTGTGTGTGTGTGTCTGTGTGTGTGTGTGTGTATGGTGGGGGGGGCTGCTTACAAGCCAAAGCAGAGTGCTCTCCAGGGGAAAATGAATATTGGCTCAAACAGGTAGACACATACTCAAAGTTAACTGTAGCTGTTTGCAGACAGTTCAGACCCGGACTACGCTTTTCTTATAAGAATGTTAAAGGTGGTACCCCAGTTGAATACTTAAGACTGGTGTTAGGTCTAGAAAAGAAGAGTACAGAGAGGAGTAAGCACTTTTGAGATGGTAAATATATATTATAAAGATTATAAAAAACACACTGAGCAAATAGCTACCGTATGCAGGACAATGTCGTGCACCAACAACGTAGTATATGCAGATACTGAGCCAATTGGAAGAACACTAGAAAAAAAAACCCAGACAGTTATGCAGTCACAGATAAAAATATAGCGAGCAGCAATCTGTCGTGGCTCTCTAATGTGATTCTTTCCACCAGTAACAGCACAATTATATAGAAATAATTTATACACTAGTATGAGCTGTCTACACACAACACAATTACATGAATAACATTAGTGAACAAGGTGCAGCTATGAAAATAGACCATACATACTATTATACTAAAAACAACTTGGTGCATACAAAATGCTAGCATGCCATAGTAACATCCAATAATAAAGCATAAATCATATTAGATGTCTAACACAATTCAACATAAACATATTCAGTTGTAAAATGTCTAATACAATTCAACATAAATAGGCATTTACAGTTGTAAAACACTTACTGGAGAGACACTGAGCCTTCATAGGGCCTGTAGCATAGTGGATTGTAGTTTTAAAAATGGTGCCTGCCACAGGTAATATTTATTAACTTTGGGATTGTCTTAAGGTAATAAACAGGGAAGAGGGAGGGGAGAACAAGGGTGTGAGCAGGCAGTTCTTTGTACTGCTGCTAATGAGCCAAAGCAAAGACAAGTATGTGTTAAGAAACAATCACAGTTGACCAAGGACTGCTCTGAAACTGTAAGTCATTTCTTAATTTCTCAGGTGGAAAAACAGGATAACCTTGTATCAGTAGGCTACTGTGGTCATAGTTTAAATTAACAAACACACAGTATTGATCAGTTATGGATACTATTTGCTAATAGAAGGGAATAAGAGAAAGTGGAAGATGTGTGTGTGTGTGTGTGTGTGTGTGTGTGTGTGTGTGTGTGTGTGTGTGTGTGTGTGTGTGTGTCTTGCTGTGTGTGTGTGTGTGTGTGTGTATGTGTTTGTGTATACTAATAACATTAGTGAACAAGGTGCAGCTTTAGAAATGCCCATCGCATCTTTGCCAAGGTTCTTTAATAAATATTTTTAACAGTTTCACTTTCAGTTCTGTCCAGAATTGTATATTTACTTTTTTGTGTGTTTCATGAAAGAAAGTCTTTACAATATATTTATTCTACATATACATTTCTTTTCTTTTTTCACATTCTCCCTAAAAGGTTTCAAATTCTGAAGCAGTCTCAGAGAAAATGTCACAATCCATCTGTTTTTAATGAAAATAAAAGCTCTTACCTCCTGTGCTATTTTTCCCAAAGGAACAACTATCTTGTCCCATACATCATGCCTGTTCATTTCTTGTTCTTCTTTATTCTGAATTCTAACTACATACTTCTTTTTTTCTCCCAGTCTATTCTTTTCCTCGCTTCTTTCTTCCTGCTGCTCTCCAGCCACTTCTGCAAATGATTTTCTCTTAAGCTCTTGTCCTTTTCTTCTTCTTCTTTATGAATCCTTTCCATAATTTCCCAACAGGATAATCCTTCCCCACCCGCTGGCTCACTCTAGTCAACTAGCTCCACTAATAAATCACCCTGCAAACCTTATACCTCTACTTGAGGGTTGTAATAATGACATCTTCCTGTAGTGTCTTCTCCTCTTCAACACCTAAAACAAATTACACTGAAAATGATCTTAAGTATCCTCTGCTTGGTCAGCATGTGCCTTTACTCTTCACTCCTCCATCGCCATGTTTGCATGATGTTCTTCTGGCTGTCACTGCATCAGGAATGGAATGAATGCTAGCCACAGACACTGTGAGTGTTGTAGTGGTAGGGGTCCGCTATTATGCACAGTGATTACAATATTTACATTATTCACATATTATACTCTATTTATATTTATTTACATTCTTCTATAAACATCTTTCCCTTGTTTACTAGCTATATTTTAATTTTTTTACAAATGCATTCCCTTTATGACACCCACTCTTTTTCCCATAACCAAAATCTTATTTGTCTTGATATCCATTTTCCATTAAATGTTATATCCATCATTATTTCATTCCACATAGTCTAAATTATATACATTTGTTTCTATCTATTGTCTTTTACAAATGTCCTTCTTTTATTTTCATAATAACCAAATTCCAACATACCCATATCTATATTTTGTACTTTCTTATGACTATGCAAGTAGTTTTCTTCATGTAACTTTTTTCATAATTTCTTTACTCTTTTACATTTCAAAAAACATGTTCTGTTATCGCAACTTCACCACAATTATTACATATTCTTTCTTATATCTTTTTATTTGGCATGTTCAATTTTAATGGTATTTTTTATGGATAATCTCCATAAAAACTCTACATTCTACATATTTTTACACTATTCTGTTCTGTTTTTTAATGACATTATCTTTTTCCTCAATTTTCTCCCATGGATATATGCAGTAATACTTATTCATTATATTTGTATACCATATCTCTTGATAATCTTTCATTTCCACATTCATTACTTTTCTTTCTCTTTTAAATTTGTCCACCATACACCATATTGCTTTATATTTTTCTGCCATTACCACACTTATTAGTGAACTATTTCCCTCTTTCATCCACTTTAATATTTTTTATAAATTCAATGATGTCGCATACACCCTAAGATTTATCAGTCTCAGTCCTCCTCTTTCTTGTTCTTTGACATATAATAGCCCTCTTTTTTACTGGACTCAGTCTGGGACCTCATATAAATGAGAATACAATTGTCAAAAATTATTTCTCATCTTTTACATGAATCATAAAAATGTTTGCCAAATGTGCCAGTTTTTCTAATAAAATAGTGTTTATTAACCATATTTTCTTCTTATATGATAGTGCATATGTTCTCCAGAACAAGCATTTATTCCTTAATTTTTTTATATCTTCCCATTGCTTTATTTTTACCATATCATTTCCAAATGTTATACCCAATAATGTTATTTCCTTCATATTAAATTTGATATCCTCTATCTTGCCTTCTTCCACTATACCTCTTCTCTTCTCTCTATTTATACTCAAACCTATAGCCTTCAACTCTCCATTATGTATATTGATAGCTTCCTCTATCCAGTTTTTTATTTATTTATTTATTTTACATTTGTTAGATGGGAAAATGCGACTGGACTAGGTCCATTTACAGCGGAGACCCGGGGAGAAAAGCTCCACATTGTTATGCAAAAGAAAAATATTTTTATGCAGAGTAGTACAAGTAAAACAAGAGAGAAATATTTTTATACAGAGTAGTACAATATACATGTACATTATACAACAATGCAATCAGTTATTCACATTAAAAATGCAAGCAGACAAGACACTTTTCAGCAGTCAGAGAAGTTACAAAACAGTACGGATTAGGAGCTACTTACAGGCTTGGCTAATGGCGGTTAGGGTTTTAGTCCCATAGAGGATTATAGTAACTAACTTGGTATTGGTGAATGGATATGAGGAGGCTTGGCTAATGGCTGTTAGGGTTTTGGTCCCATAGAAGATTACAGTGACTAACTAGGTATTGGTGAATGGATGGCTGTTAGGGTTTTAGTACCATAGAGGATTACATTGACTAACTTGGTATTGGTGAATGGATGGCTATTAGGGTTTTAGTCCCATAGAGGATTACAGTGGATAACTTGGCATTGGTGAATGGATGGCTAATCGGGTTTTAGTCCCATAGAGGATTAAAGTGACTAACGTGGCATTGGTGAATGGATGGCTGTTAAGGTTTTAGTCTCATAGAGGATTACAGTGACTTAATTGGTATTGCTGAGGCTCAACTAATGGCTGTTAGGGTTTTAGTCCCATAGAGGATTACAGTGACTAGCTTGGTATTGGTGAATAGATGGCTGTTAGGGTTTTAGTCTAATAGAGGATTACAGTGACTAACTTGGCATTGGTGAATGGATGGCTGTTAGGTTTTAGTCCCATAGAGGATTACAGTAAAAAACTTGGTATTGGTTTTAGTCCCATAGAGGATTACAGTGACTGACTTGGTATTGGTTTTAGTCCCATAGAGGATTACAGTGACTAACTTGGTATTGATGAATGGATATCAGGAGGAAAAGGTAGGAAAGCTTAAGTTTAAGCAAAACAAGGACATAACCAGGTATTCATCAGTTCTGATGTGAAGTTTAAGTAATACAAGGATATAACCAGGTATTCATCAGTTGTGATGTGAAGTTTAAGTAATATAAGGACATAGCCAGGTACTCATCAGCTGTGATGTGAAGTTTAAGTAATACAAGGACATAGCCAGGTATTCATCAGTTGTGATGTGAAGTTTAAGTAATACAAGGACATAGCCAGGTATTCATCAGATGTGATTTTATAAGTAATACAAGGACATAGCCAGGTATTCATCAGATGTGATTTGATAAGTAATACAAGAACACAGCCAGGTATTCATCAGATGTGATTTGATAAGTAATACAAGGACATAGCCAGGTATTCATCAGATGTGATGTGAGGGAGTTTTTGAAGTGTGAGGTGGTGGAGGAAGTGGACAGCGAAGGTGGAAGGCAATTCTATTTTCTAGCAATGGTGTGAGAATATAGCACTTTTCCTGCAGTAATTTTTGCTCTAGTGATACAGAGGAGAGATTTGTCACTAGATCGGAGAGGGCGATTTGCTGTGTAGTGGGTAAGTAGTTGGGTTAGTGATGGGGTTTTTATCAGGGTATTTAAGAATATTGTAGACAGTAACTAGCTGGTGGTAATTAAATAGCTGAGGTAATTGTAGCCTATTTAGGTCCCTTAGATCAACACAGTGATGTTTTCTGAAGGTGGTGGTTTTAGCAAACTTGCCGATCTTATTGTAACATGATTATAGTTTGTCTAGATCTATTTTTCTGATGTGGGTGAAAATTGGTGCTGCAAACGTTAGTGTGGACAATAGGTGAGTCTGGGCTAGAGTGACTCTTGCTTGGTCTGAGGAAAAGTTTTTGAGTCTATATAGTGTGCCCATTTTTTGTGAACCTTTTTGATGGTTTGTGAGATGTGGACATTGAAATGAAGATTATTGTCAATTTCAATGCCGAGCAATTTGGTATGGTCAGAAGGGGGAATGGTAGTGACATTTTTAGAGGTGATGGTGAAGGGGAGGGGAGCAGTTTTTGATTTGTTAGGGGTAAATAATAGTAATTTAGTCTTATTGGGGTTTAGGATGGGTTGGATATCAGAAATCTATTTCTCAATAGAATTAAAGGTTTCCTGGGTGAGTTGTTGCAGAATGGCTGAAGATGGGGCTGTGCAGATTAAAGTTGAATCATCTGCATATTGAATAAGTGTAGCATGCTGGGTTGAGCTATTTAGATTATTGGTAAAGATAGAAAAAAGAAGTGGGCCCAGTATTGAGCTTTGTGGGACACCTATGGTGGTAGGAAGTCGAGGGGACAGTACACCTTGCCATTGGACAGATTGTTGCCTGTCAGATAGGTAGTTTCTGAACTAGGCTATAGTAGATGGGGCAAAGGGTAGCGTGGGTAGAGAACCTAGCAGAATGGTGTGTGAGACCATGTCAAATGCTTTGGAGAGATCCAAAAAATGGCCGATGTAAAGTTATTGTTGTTCCTGTGTTGGTTAACTAGATTAGTGAAACAGAAAAGAGCAGTGGTTGTGCTATGATGTGGGCGGAAGCCATGTTGTGTGGTGGACAGGAGTTGATGTGTGTTCAGGAATTTCATGACTTGGAAGTGGATACACTTCTCTAGAAGTTTAGATAAGTGGGATAGAATGGCAATGGGTCAGTAGTTTAAAAAATCATAACAGTTCCCACCTTTATGAAGAGGAATGATATATGAAACTTTCCAGAGGTTTGGGATATAAGATTCCTGTATGGAGCGGATGATAAGGATGGAGACAGGATAAGCTATAGATTCAGCAGCATTTTTAGGAAGTTAGCAGGTAAGTTATCAGCTGCAAGGGTGATGGGTTTCAGTTTTAGAAGGAGCTTTTTAATTGTAGAGGTGGGGACTAATCATAGTGTAAAGGAGGGAATGCTTTCTGGATGATTGGATGGGGTGCATGAAGGGCTATTTTTGGATAATTGGCTGGATAATGCCAGGATGGATTCTGTAAAGTGGTGATTAAATTGAGTGACTATGTCCATCGTATTGTTGGTGGAGTTTGGGGCTGGAGTAGTGGTTTTGCCTGGTTTTAGTAAGGAGTTGAGAGATTGGCAGAATTTTTGTGGATATTTTGAGTATTTGCTTTGGGCCCCTAGGAAGTAGTTTTGTTTAGCCTGTTTGATTTGTTCCTTGACCTGATTTCTAAGATGTTGGTAGTTTTGTTTAGAACAGGTGGTGTTTTCCTTTTTCCAGATTTTCCACGCTTTATCTCTGCATTTTAGTAGGGCTCTAGTGTCTCTACTTAGCCATGCAGCATAGTTAGCTTTCACTCTAACTTTCCTAGTAGGGGTGAGTCTGTTAAGAATGTTGAGAAAAGTAGTAGTAAAGTAGTCAACTGCCTGGTCTAATCCAAGGGTTTGAAGTGGTTCCCAGTTACAATGGCTTAGGACAGTGTTGAGATCATAAGGGTTTAGGTTGCGAACATCTTGTATTAGTCTATAAACTATAGGCTTGGGTAAGTTCGTGCATTTGCGTAGTAGGAATGTGAGGAGGTGGTCACTGAGACCATATTGTAGGCAACCTGACTGGTAGTTTTGTTTGGGGTCACTGACCAGTACCCAATCCAGTATGGATTGTTTTTGTGATCGTTTAGCTGTTCTAGTGGGTTCCTGAATGAGTTGAGAGAATCCATAGAGATTAAGGTGATTACTGGGGTTATTGAAGTTACAGGTTGTCCAGTCAGTATTTAGGTCACCTAGTAGGATAGTTTCTTGTGGTAGGTTATCTTTTGTCCACTGTAAGATTTCCTCTATTATGGGAGAGTTATTTCCTGGAGGAATGTAGCAGCAGAAAATGTTGGCTTTTTTTTGTCTTGTTTAAGTATAGGACTGAAAAAAGAGTTTTGGCGTTATGAAATTTAGGTAGAGGAGTTTGAAGGAGTTGGAGGTTTAATGTGTTTTTAAAGAGAATGGCTACCCCACCTCCTTTTCTTCCTACTCTATCCAGTCTTAGGATATTATATCCTGGGGGGAGGAATTCTTCATTTTGGATGCTAGGCTTTAGCCATGTCTCTGTGATGGTCAGTATGTCAGGTACGTAATGGGTTATAAATGCATGCAGTTCAGGTGTCTTATTAGAAATACTTCTTATGCTGATATTAAGAATTAGTAGGTCAGATATATGTTTGGTTTTGACTGGACCTGGGTTTGGGTGTATGCCACCAGAGATTAGTAGTCCCTTTATGGTTAATAGTATGTGTTTGGTTATGTGTGTTATTTCAATGATGAATCTATGTGGGGTTTTTCTAGTGTTGCATCTTGGTATGCTAAAGTTGTGAATATAAATTGTGGAATTAAGATTAAGAATTGTGGGGCTGATAGAAAAGTTTGTGTGAGTTTTTGTAGGTGTGGAAATATGTGTTGTATGGAAGGTGGTGTTGTCTAGAGGTAAGTTAGTTTGTATGGATGTGATATAGGCTAGTGTTGTGAGGGCTAATAAGAGAGATGCTAGTGTAGTTTGCATGCTGTACAGTGGAGATGCTAGGATGATGGCGGGTAGGTGATTGAGGTAATGAGGCTGTAAGGTATTTGAGGTGGTGTGGGGGTGTGGCTAGTAGATATTGTGTGTAAGTTGATATTGGGAGTGGTGTATAGATTGTCAATTAGTATATGATGTTGAGGAGGTGATAGGTGTAGGTGAAGGTCAGGTGATATGGTGACAGGCCAGGTCACGAAATTGCAGAAACAATCAGGATTCACTTTTCAGGGAAGGTAATGGCCAAGGATTACCTATAAAGGTTTTGTTTAACAATATTCCTTGAATTTAGCTACGTGTTTAGTTGGGGGAGGCCTACTGTGAACTACCAGTGCTGCAAAATCCCCAAGCGATGTAAATACCAAAACCTAGGAACAGCATACAAAAAATAAATGTATGTCTTTTACACAGTATATAATCAGCATAAATAATACTGTTAGTATCATCCAACTAACTCAAAAGTTAATGTTAAATATTCATATAAATACAGTACTAGAGAGGAATCATTCCCAATCAGACAAACTATGAATGTCCACACATATTAGTGAACCAATGGTAAAAACATATCATTACCTAGTTGTCTGAAAATATATCCCAATAAAGTGATCAATACAAAATGTGTTCAAAACCATTTGGTGCCAAAATGCCCAACAACAAATGTACATAAGAACAGTTCCATACCATGTATTAGCTGGTTATAGATGTTCACAAAAAAAAATAAAAAAATATAGAGCAGCACCTGACATTTCCACCCCATATAGTAACTCAATCGGCCAATCAGTAAAAGAAAGTACCATTTATATAGGCAATGGGAATCTTTCACTGCAAACACCATGACCAAAAAAATTCCAGTATCTAGAATTCGGCACACTTACAAAAATATAACGAAATGCCCTGTTGATTCAAGACTTCGAAAAAATAACATAAACCCTTTAAATTCCCAAGTAAAGCCTCCAACTGGAAGAAATCGACTGGCATTCACCTCATCTGATATTTGCAAAGCAGAAAAAGTACCAAATAAATATCCAACAAGTAAATGCTCCAATTCAACCTCCAAAAAAAAATAGAAATTGGCTGGTATTCACCTCATCCAACCCTGATGCTCATACGATCCTCATGCCCTCATGCAATATAACGACAAGCTTTGCAGATTTAGAAGAGTTTAAGACATCATCTTGCAAATCATTCATTCGGAAAAGACAGACTTCAAAACCACTGAACCTGTGGGCTTGAAAAGGCAATACTTATTCTATCTTAATGCCAAAGTCAATCTGCTCCCGGTACTTTTCAAGGTCGATTAACATCCAGAGGAAGTAAAAAACTGTTAACGGCCATTAAAGGAGGGAGCCAGTTGGGCCTTCAAGAAGAGGTGATCCAAAAACCATCAAGTATTTTGATAACAAAGAGGAGAAAGCAACTCTTAAACCCTGAGCCTGTAACGGCAAAATGCTAAACAAAGGCAAACACTTAAAAAACATCAACAGGTTGTCCGATCGCTTTACTAAAACTGCAAGCCAATTTAAGATAAACCAGAGCTGTCATCCCTGACTCGTGTACACCTCGTGTAGTCAGCAAGTTGTCCGATTATTTTTATTTTTTTTCCTTGTTACTAATATTTTGTCATCTGCATACATAAACATGACTGGTATACTTTCTAATGTCCTGTATTCTGCAGCCTTCAGAGGCATGTTGATTTTTCTAATTACTATACTTATAACTAATACAAATAAAATATTATGCACAAGACATCCTTGCCTTATACCACCCTTTACATTGATTTCCTGACTTTACCATCCATTCATTAACACTTTTACTTTATTATTCTTATATGTTGTCTGAAAAATCTTTTTAATTTTTTCACTTAAGTGAGATGGAAGCGAACGTCCAAAACGACCAAAACCAAAATCCAAAGGTTTGCTAGAGTACTAAATGAGGTCCCGAGTCCGAAATAAAACAAAACAAGTTTATTACCACAAATCAAACAGGAAAACATGTGTTTTGTGTTTCAACATGTTTTCCTGTTTGATTTGTGGTAATAAACTTGTTTAGTTTTATTTCGGACTCGGGCCCTCATTTGGTACTTACACATGTTTTCATGTTTGATTTGTGGTAATAAACTCGTTTAGTTTTATTTCCGACTGGGGCCCTCATTTGGTACTCCAGCGAACCTTTGGATTTAAATTTTTTCACTTAAATTATATTCTTTTAGTACATCGCATAACACATCATGTTGTACCTTATCAAGTGCTTAATTTAAATCACCTGCCATAATTTTTGCATCTGTTTTCTTATATATAATATCATGCACAATTTTTCTTGCTATCATTAATAATTCTTGAGTTCCTTTTTCTTTCCTGCCAAATATTGTTCTTACCAATATTGTATTTAATTTCTTTTCCAGCCTTATTTCTATTATTTTTATAAATATTTTATAATCTAAATAATTAAGTACTGTCAACTCCAATTACTTATATCATTTCCCCTTTCTTTCTCATATAAATGTCATAGCTCCAATACATATTTCTTCTTGTGCAAAGCCTTCTTCCAACCACTCATTTAACACAGCACTTGTAAAGAAATATTTCTTTTGTCAATCTAACATATCTTTATACGGATCTACTTCTGAAGCTCAAAGTTTCAAAACTTTGAACCTCAAGTGGCCGAGACCAGAAGATCAAAGTTTTGAAACTTTGAAAACAAACGACCAAAAAAATAAAAACAATTTTTTTTTTTACATTTTTGCAGGGGTCAAGCCCCCTGTACCCCCCACACCCCCTGCTAAATAAATATACAAACTTCCAGATTACACTACATGAGAAAAACATCTAGTCCAGTAGCTGATTCTAAAATTAACCACTCAACACATTATTCAGTTCTTCCATTATGTTTTCTCTAATTCTTTATTGTCTTGTCTGTCCATTTTATAACACCCCACCTCTGTCTTTTCTCTTAGTTCTTTTAAATGTTTCTTCTATATGCTCTTTTATCACGTTCATTATTTCTTGTTGACTTCTCAGTTTTTCAGCCTTTTTTTCTTAGCTCTATTATCACCATTATATTCTCTTGTACTACTCAAATAAAGGCACTGCCTTTTGGTTTCTCCCATTAGAGGTCATCACAGTAGATCACTAGTCTGTAGACTGATCGGCAGTGGGGTTTTACGGTGTCAAGTTGCCAGCCTGGTGCCCAACCTTCATAGAAGGCAAACACATGCACCTACCTGCATGTCTTTAAAACTCTTGTACTACTCAAATATGGCACAGCAACTCTTTTGTTTTTCCTTGTAAGTAAAAATCTTTGTTTGAATAGATACCTTTTAATCTTTTCTGTAGTCAATTCATATATTTGTTTCTGGCTATTAAATAATTCTTCCTCCTTACTTATAAATTCTTCCAAAGCATATCTACTTACTTCTTTATATTTTCTTTTCATTCCCTCTTCTCTTTTTAAGCTTTTCAATTTCAAATAACATGTTTTATATGTATCCTTCTAACTAATCCACCATATTATCCAATTCGTATAAAAATCACTCATTCCCACCTGATCTTTCCATAATCATCTGACCATCTGTTACCTTCCTTATCTAATTGTTTTTCATTTATTCTTTTTATGCTTCTACTTATTTTATATATATCCTTTTTTATCCCTTTTTCTTCAATTTCTAGTCAAATTGATAAAAGATCGGAAAATCCAGTACATTTTGTTCCTTGTACTATTTTTAAGTTCTTAGATATAATAAAATAATCTATTTCTGTCTCTTTCATATGTCCATATGTCCATTGTTTATCATTATATATATATATATATATATATATATATATATATATATAAAATATAATATATATATATATATATATATATATATATATATAAAATATAATATATATATATATATATATATATATATATATATATATATTTATATATATATAGATCTACTTCACACAATTGAACATCCAACTGTTCGACTCTCATATGGCCGAGACCATATAATCAAACATTTGAGTGTTCAAAAATGTGAGAAAAAATAAAAAACAAAAAAAAAATAAAAATAAACAGTATTAGTGGGGGGGGGGCAAACCCCCTGCACCCCCCCCCCCCAGACCCCGCTATTTAAATATACCAACTCCTAGATTGCACTATATTGCATTAAAGGGAAATCTTCCCATTCCATGCTCTATGGAGATCCCCATTCAGACCATTCGAACTTTTAAGGTTCTAGCATATGGTCTCGGCCATATGAAAGTTGAGCTTTTAAAAGTTCGACCATCTGAAGGGGACCCATATATTTATATATAATATATATATATATATATATATATATATATATAGATAGATAGATATATATATATATATATATATATATATATATATATATATATATATATAAATATATATATATATATATATAAATATATATATATATATATATATATATATAGATATATATAGATATAGATATAGAGAGAGAGAGAGAGAGTTTCCCACTTTTTATCACTTCTCTCATTACTTTACATCTCCACTCTCCTTTTTCTTTCATAAGTCACAATTCAAATCACCTACCAACAGTATATGCATGATTAAAGTTACATAATCTAATAATATCTTAAAACTATCCTTTCTTTGCCACATATGCATACATTGCAATAAATCTATAATCTTGACATTTCCAGCTCATATCTAACACTGTTATTCTACCCATTGCAAGTAATATAAAATCCATAACTTTTACTGATGATTTACATAATACTGCTATGCCTGAACATGTTTTTGTCCCTATATTCCAGAAAATCTCATTACCCTATACTCTTTCTTCTTCTGGTATAATTATTATATCTTCTAAAAGAATGACATCCAAATCTAATTTTGCACACAATTCTAGTACACCTATTCTCTGTTTTACATTCTTTATACTGTTAGCATTTGTTGTTAATACTCTCACTTCGTTATTGTTTTTTTTATTTTCCTTCCATCCTTATTTCCTTTATTCTCACATGACTGTCTGTCCTTTCTTGTCTTATTCTCTTTTACACCTAAACCTAAGAATATTCTTTTCTTATCTTTTACTCTCTTTCCAATGGAATTAGTTCTTCCTTTCAAAAGAAAGGAGGTAAATAATTCAGCTGTTCTTTTTCACTTATTCCTGGCATGTTTTTCTCTTTTTTGTTTTCTTTTATCTTTTACAATATTATTTTCTTTTATCTCACTATTTTCAATCCTTATATGTTCACATTGCACTTTTCCTTGTTCTATTTCTATTTCTTGCTCTTGTTCTATATTTTGGTAAGTTTCTTGTTTTCTAACTGCCCCTTTCTTAATTTTCTCTATCCTTTCTTGATAATCCATCGATGAATGAGCTGTTTTTCACATTTTAAAACATTTCAAATCACATTTTTTGGCATCATGATCCACTTTACCACATATATAATATATTTTGTTACTATTGCTAATTAAGTGATCACATTTTCCACAGAAAAAAATATGTTTTTATTTCATAATACTTTTGTTCCCCTCTACATTTATCATGCTAGAAATATGCAACATTCTGTCATTTTCCATTTATAATAGACATTCCCAGTCCCCAGACCATACACCTATGTTATCATATATTTTTGTAATGTCCATCACTTCTTTACACACAGTCTTTAGATATTCTTTAAGTATCTCTTTTACAATTTCAGTACAAAACTATGTAAATATTTTTTTTTTGTTTCCCTATTAAATACTTGAAAGGCATGCAAATTCTACAAAATGCAATTCTTTCTTAACTCATATTGTCCAAAAAAGTTTCCATGACTAAATTGAAATATGATGTCACAATAAGTGTCTTTACTAATATGTATAAAAGCTCTTACCTCTTGCAGTGAAGTACCCAGTGGAACCACTATAGTGTCTGAAATATCATACCTGGCCTAAGTTTTTTTCTTGTTTGCTACTAATTCTTACAATGTACTTCTTATTCCTTTGGTCAAAATTCCTTTAATCTCTTTTTTTCTTTTTCTTACATTACCTACATACAGATTCTTCTTCTGCATTGTTTCCATAGCATCAGCCCATTAAGCTCCTTCTCTACTCTCCAGCTCATTCTGTGCCATTAAGTCCTGCAATATACAATCCCACAACCCTCCTGACTGGAGGGTTGTAATAATGCATGCACTTTGAGACAGAAGGCCTTTTTCTTTGAACAGTCTTTTCTGAAATAACATTTCAGAATGCTGTAAAGGTTTGGACACTCTCAGTCTTTTCTTTACATTTCCTCCATCCATTTCTGATAACGCTGAATTCTTGACTGCCTTCACCATCTCCTTTATATTTCCTCCATCCATTTGTGATAACTCTGAAGTCTTGACTGACTTCACCATCTCCTTTACATTTCCTCCATCCATTTGTGATAACTCTGAAGTCTTGACTGCCTTCACCATCTCCTTTACATTTCCTCCATCCATCTGTGATAACTCTGAAGTCTTGACTGCCTTCACCATCTCATTTACATTTCCTCCATCCATCTGTGATAACTCTGAAGTCTTGACTGCTTTCACCATCTTCTTTACATTTCCTCCATCCATCTGTGATAACTCTGAAGTCTTAACTGCCTTACCATCTCTTTTACATTTCCTACATCCATTTGTGATAACTCTGAAGTCTTGACTGCCTTCACCATCTCCTTTACATTTCCTCCATCCATTTGTGATAACTCTGAAGTCTTGACTGCCTTCACCATCTCCTTTATATTTCCTCCATCCATTTGTGATAACTCTGAAGTCTTGACTGCATTCACCATCTCATTTACATTTCCTCCATCCATTTGTGATAACTCTGAAGTCTTGACTGTCTTCACCATCTCCTTTACATTTCCTCCATCCATTTCTGATAACTCTGAAGCCTTGACTGCCTTCACCATCTCCTTTACGTTTCCTCCATCCATTTGTGATAACTCTGAAGTATTGACTGCCTTCACCATCTCCTTTACATTTCCTCCATCCATTTGTGATAACTCTGAAGTCTTGACTGTCTTCACCATCTCCTTTACATTTCCTCCATCCATTTCTGATAACTCTGAAGCCTTGACTGCCTTCACCATCTCCTTTACGTTTCCTCCATCCATTTGTGATAACTCTGAAGTATTGACTGCCTTCAACATCTCCTTTACATTTCCTCCATCCATGTGTGATAACTCTGAAGTCTTGACTGCCTTCACCATCTCATTTACATTTCCTCCATTCATTTGTGTTAACTCTGAAGTCCTGACTGCCTTCACCATCTCATTTACATTTCCTCCATCCATCTGTGATAACTCTGAAGTCTTGACTGCCTTCACCATCTCCTTTACATTTCCTCCATCCATCTGTGATAACTCTGAAGTCTTGACTGCCTTCACCATCTCCTTTACATTTCCTCCATCCATTTATGATAACTCTGGAGTCTTGATTGCCTTCACCATCTTATTTACATTTCCTCCATCCATTTGTGATAACTCTGAAGTCTTGACTGCCTTCACCATCTCCTTTACATTTCCTCCATCCATTTGTGACAAGTCTGAAGTCTTGACTGTCTTCACCATCTCCTTTATATTTCCTCCATCCATCTGTGATAACTCTGAAGTCTTGACTGCCTTCACCATTTCATTTACATTTCCTCCATCCATTTGTGATAACTCTGAAGTCTTGACTCCCTTCACCATCTCATTTACATTTCCTCCATCCATTTGTGATAACTCTGAGGTCTTGACTGCCTTCACCATCTCCTTTACATTTCCTCCATCCATCTGTGATAACTCTGAAGTCTTGACTGCCTTCACCATCTCATTTACATTTCCTCCATCCATTTGTGATAACTCTGAGGTCTTAACTGCCTTCACCATCTCCTTTACATTTCCTCCATCCATTTATGATAACTCTGAAGTCTTGATCGTCTTCACCATCTCCTTTACATTTCCTCCATCCATCTGTGATAACTCTGAAGTCTTGACTGCCTTCACCATCTCATTTACATTTCCTCCATCCATTTGTGATAACTCTGACGTCTTGACTGCCTTCACCATCTCCTTTACATTTCCTCCATCCATTTATGATAACTCTGGAGTCTTGATTGCCTTCACCATCTTATTTACATTTCCTCCATCCATTTGTGATAACTCTGAAGTCTTGACTGCCTTCACCATCTCCTTTACATTTCCTCCATCCATCTGTGATAACTCTGAAGTCTTGACTGCCTTCACCATCTCCTTTATGTTTTCTCCATCCATTTGCGATAACTCTGAAGCCTTGACTGCCTTCACCATCTCCTTTACATTTCCTGCATCCATTTGTGATAACTCTGAAGTCTTGACTGCCTTCACCATCTCCTTTACACCTCCATCAATTTGTGATAACTCTGAAGTCTTGACTGCCTTCACCATCTCCTTTACATTTCCTCCATCCATTTGTGACAAGTCTGAAGTCTTGACTGTCTTCACCATCTCCTTTATATTTCCTCCATCCATCTGTGATAACTCTTAAGTCTTGACTGCCTTCACCATCTCATTTACATTTCCTCCATCCATTTGTGATAACTCTGAAGTCTTGACTCCCTTCACCATCTCCTTTACATTTCCTCCATCCATTTGTGATAACTCTGAAGTCTTGATTGTCTTCGCCATCTCATTTACATTTCCTCCATCCATTTGTGATAACTCTGAAGTATTGACTGCCTTCACCATCTCCTTTATATTTCCTCCATCCATCTGTGATAACTCTGAAGTCTTGACTGCCTTCACCATCTCCTTTACATTTCCTCCATCCATTTATGATAACTCTGATGTCTTGACTGCCTTTACCATCTCCTTTACATTTCCTCCATCCATTTGTGATAACTTTGAAGTCTTGACTGCCTTCACCATCTCCTTTACATTCCCTCCATCCATTTGTGATAACTCTGATGTCTTGACTGTCTTCACCATCTCCTTTATATTTCCTCCATCCATCTGTGATAACTCTGAAGTCTTGACTGCCTTCACCATCTCATTTACATTTCCTCCATCCATTTGTGATAACTCTGAAGTCTTGACTCCCTTCACCATTTCCTTTACATTTCCTCCATCCATCTGTGATAACTCTGAAGTCTTGACTGCCTTCACCATCTCCTTTACGTTTTCTCCATCCATTTGCGATAACTCTGAAGCCTTGACTGCCTTCACCATCTCCTTTACATTTCCTGCATCCATTTGTGATAACTCTGATGTCTTGACTGTCTTCACCATCTCCTTTATATTTCCTCCATCCATCTGTGATAACTCTGAAGTCTTGACTGCCTTCACCATCTCATTTACATTTCCTCCATCCATTTGTGATAACTCTGAAGTCTTGACTCCCTTCACCATCTCCTTTACATTTCCTCCATCCATTTGTGATAACTCTGAAGTCTTGACTGCCTTCACCATCTCCTTTACGTTTTCTCCATCCATTTGCGATAACTCTGAAGCCTTGACTGCCTTCACCATCTCCTTTACATTTCCTGCATCCATTTGTGATAACTCTGATGTCTTGACTGTCTTCACCATCTCCTTTATATTTCCTCCATCCATCTGTGATAACTCTGAAGTCTTGACTGCCTTCACCATCTCATTTACATTTCCTCCATCCATTTGTGATAACTCTGAAGTCTTGACTCCCTTCACCATCTCCTTTACATTTCCTCCATCCATTTGTGATAACTCTGAAGTCTTGACTGCCTTCACTATCTCATTTACATTTCCTCCATTGATTTGTGATAACTCTGAAGTCTTGACTGCCTTCACCATCTCTTTTACATTTCCTCCATCCATTTGTGGTAACTCTGAAGTCTTGACTGCTTCACCATCTCCTTTACATTTCCTCCATCCATTTGTGATAACTCTGAAGTCTTGACTGCCTTCACCATCTCCTTTACATTTCCTCCATCCATTTGTGATAACTCTGAAGTCTTGACTGCCTTCACCATCTCCTTTACATTTCTTCCATCCATTTGTGATAACTCTGAAGTGTTGACTGCCTTCACCATCTCATTTACATTTCATCCATCCATTTGTGATAACTCTGAAGTCTTGACTGCCTTCATCATCTCCTTTACATTTCCCCCATCCATTTGTGATAACTCTGAAGTCTTGATTGCCTTCACCATCTCATTTACATTTCCCCCATCCATTTGTGATAACTCTGAAGTCGTGACTGCCTTCGCCATCTCCTTTACATTTCCTCCATCCATCTGTGATAACTCTGAAGTCTTGACTGCCTTTACCATCTCCTTTACGTTTCCTCCATCCATTTGTGATAATTCTGAAACCTTGACTGCCTTCACCATCTTCTTTACATTTGCTCCATCCATTTGTGATAACTCTGAAGTCTTGACTGCCTTCACCATCTCCTTTACATTTCCTCCATTCATCTGTGATAACTCTGAAGTCTTGACTGTCTTCACCATCTCCTTTACATTTCCTCCATCCATCTGTGATAACTCTGACGTCTTGACTCCCTTCACCATCTCCTTTACATTTCCTCCATCCATTTGTGATAACTCTGAAGTCTTGACTGCCTTCACCATCTCCTTTACATTTCCTCCATTCATCTGTGATAACTCTGAAGTCTTGACTGTCTTCACCATCTCCTTTACATTTCCTCCATCCATCTGTGATAACTCTGACGTCTTGACTCCCTTCACCATCTCCTTTACATTTCCTCCATCCATTTGTGATAACTCTGAAGTCTTGACTGCCTTCACCATCTCCTTTACATTTCCTCTATCCATTTGTGATAACTCTGAAGTCATGACTGCCTTCTCCATCTCCTTTACATCTCCTCCATCCATTTGTGATAACTCTGAAGTCTTGACTGCCTTCACCATCTCCTTTATATTTCCTCCATCCATCTGTGATAACTCTGAAGTCTTGACTGCCTTCACCATCTCATTTACATTTCCTCCATCCATTTGTGATAACTCTGAAGTCTTGACTCCCTTCACCATCTCCTTTACATTTCCTCCATCCATTTGTGATAACTCTGAAGTCTTGACTGCCTTCACTATCTCATTTACATTTCCTCCATTGATTTGTGATAACTCTGAAGTCTTGACTGCCTTCACCATCTCTTTTACATTTCCTCCATCCATTTGTGGTAACTCTGAAGTCTTGACTGCTTCACCATCTCCTTTACATTTCCTCCATCCATTTGTGATAACTCTGAAGTCTTGACTGCCTTCACCATCTCCTTTACATTTCCTCCATCCATTTGTGATAACTCTGAAGTCTTGACTGCCTTCACCATCTCCTTTACATTTCTTCCATCCATTTGTGATAACTCTGAAGTGTTGACTGCCTTCACCATCTCATTTACATTTCATCCATCCATTTGTGATAACTCTGAAGTCTTGACTGCCTTCATCATCTCCTTTACATTTCCCCCATCCATTTGTGATAACTCTGAAGTCTTGATTGCCTTCACCATCTCATTTACATTTCCCCCATCCATTTGTGATAACTCTGAAGTCGTGACTGCCTTCGCCATCTCCTTTACATTTCCTCCATCCATCTGTGATAACTCTGAAGTCTTGACTGCCTTTACCATCTCCTTTACGTTTCCTCCATCCATTTGTGACAACTCTGAAGTCTTGACTGCCTTCACCATCTCCTTTACATTTCCTCCATCCATGTGTGATAACTCTGAAGTCTTGACTGCCTTCACCATCTCATTTACATTTCCTACATCTATCTGTGATAACTCTGAAGTCTTGACTGCCTTCACCATCTCCTTTACATTTCCTCCATCCATCTGTGATAACTCTGAAGTCTTGACTGCCTTCACCATCTCCTTTACATTTCCTCCATCCATTTGTGATGACTCTGAAGTCTTGACTGCCTTCACCATCTTCTTTACATTTCCTCCATCCATCTGTGATAACTCTGAAGTCTTGACTGCCTTCACCATCTCCTTTTCATTTCCTCCATCCATCTGTGATAACTCTGAAGTCTTGATTGCCTTCACCATCTCATTTACATTTACTCCATCCATTTGTGATAACTCTGAAGTCTTGACTGCCTTCACCATCTGCATTTCCTGTCCTCCACATACTAATGAAGGCTCAACTGCCTCCTGACTAACTTCACTTTCTCTGTCTTCCATTACACAAAGCACCTATACACCATTGCAAGGACAGTGAATCCTTGCCCATGCCAACTCTTCCCTCACAATTAATTACACTTCCTGATTCTGCATGCCATCACTGTGCCCAGAATGGAAGGAGGAAGTTGTTTCTTGAAACATGCTCCTACTCATGAGCACATACAAGTAGTTTTTTTATTGATATATACATTACATATTTACAAATCTCCATACATTATAAATTTCAATTTAAGCAGTTCCCCCCACTCTTTTTTCCACAACCAAAACATTATTTTTTCCAAAATCTTTGTCAAAGTCCATTTTCCATTGTATTTAATTTCATTTAATCTCTCTTTCCATATTGTCTATGAAGCATAAAATATTACTCTGTCCATTTTCATTTCTTCATGTTTATGTACACCATAATAACCAAATTCTATTATGTCCATATTTATTTGTTCAAATTTTAACAAACTTTTCACCCTCTTATTGTTACATATTTCTTTCCACAAATTATTAACTCTTTCTTTCTTTTTTCTTTTTTTTTTATATGGCATATTTGCCTTAACTGGCAATTTTCTAATAGACAATCTCAATAAAAAGTCTTTACATTCTTTAATCTTTTTATAGTTATTATATCTCATCATTATGTTTTTCTTTCATATCTATTTCTAAATCTTTCCATGGAGCAATGCAATAAAATGCTTTCATAATACTTAAGTACCATTCCTTTCTATTTTTCTCACATATATTCTTTTTTATTTTCCATAACACAATTTTGTTTTGATACTGTTTCATTTCTTCATTCATAATGCTTTTACTTCATGTTTTAACTTCCATTCCTTCCCACAATTCTTTGCATTTATAATATAGTATCATTTCTATCAAGTTTTTATTTTGCTTCATAATTCTTTTTAATACCTTATATAAAATTAAAGATGCTGCATGTATGATTGGGCTTATTAAACCCAAACCTCATTGCTCTTTTTCTATATACAGAATCCCTCTTTTGACCAGATTCAGTCTAGAGCCCCATATAAAGAGAATATAATCATTATTAATTCATTTTCATATTTAATAGGAATTATATAGATGTTAGCAATATAAGCAATTTTTCCTATTGCTATGGTATTCAGCAAATGTGCTTTTTTCTATATGAAAATCTATATGATTTCCAAAATTAGCCATATCCTTTATTTCTTTGAGTACATTATCCCACTGCTGTCTGCAGTCATTCCTTACAAATGTTATTAATAATATGTTTATCTATTTTTCATTCAACTCAACACATCCTATTATACCTTCAAAACCAAATCCATTACTTTTCTCTTTATTTATACTTAAACCAAGTTTTTTTTTACTTTTGCTTAATTTTTCATTTACTTTTCCATCCTTACTTTATTTTTAACAATTAATACAATATCATCTGAATAATTACACATTATTGACAATTGTACTTCCTTCATCATTTTGTATCCACCACTACTTGACATTTTATTAATTTCCTTCACTATTGCATTCATAACTAATGAGAAAATTATACTAGTAGCTAGGCAACCCTGCTTTATTCCACATTCTATTTTTATTTTTCCCCAATCCAGCCAATTACATTTAGTTTCACATAGTTCCTTTTATAAACAGATTTTATTACTTGTAATATTTTTTGCTTATATTATATGCCTGCAAAATCCCCCATAATGATTTATATTGAGTATTATCATAAGCTTTACTTATATACCCTACCATAACCTTCGCTTCTACATTTTTATTTATGATATCATCAATTATTTCTTTTATTATCCTTAATAACTCTTGACTTCCTTTTCCGTTTCTTCCAAATACATTTTGGTCATATCTTCTATCCATTTTTTCCTGTAAGCTTTTTGTTATTATTCTCATAAAGATTTTATAATCTGCACTATTCAATGTTATAGGTCTCCAATTTTCTTATCTCCTCTTTATTTCCTTTTTTAAATACAAATTGTATAACTCCTGTACATATCTCTTTATTTTTTAATTCTAGTTCCTAACCATTCATTCATAACTTCTATAACAATTATTTTTGCCACTCTTTCTTTTCTCTATACATATCATATTTAATTCCATCCAATCCTGTTGCAGAATTCATGTTAATATCTTTTAGAATTTCATTCAGTTCTTTCATGGTTATTTTTTTGTTCTAAATACTCATTATCTTCCTTATTTAATTGTTTCGGGTTTATATTAGAACATCGAAGTTTCAAAACTTCGAATGTTCTAATATCGAACCCTATTCAGTGAAAACATTGAACATACAGAACAGCAACTTTTTTCTTAGGGAAAAAATTTGCTGTTCCAAAACACATACAACCAACACAAGCACACCAAACAAACAGCAATCCACACACATAAACCTAAAATCTTACACCTAACCCTACACTAAACTATACACACACCACTAACTATCCACTTACCTTAACCCAAACCCTAACCCTAAGGACCATCACTATCGCACACTCACCTCACCTGCACCCTAACCATAACTCACCTACACCCCCCTAACCCTCACGTCCACACAATCGTACGCATACCTAACTTGCACCCTAACCCTAACTCACCTAACCTGCCCTAACCCTCATGTCCACACAATCGCACACATACCTAGCCTGCACCGTAACCCTAACTAACCTAACCCACACTCAATCGCACACTTACCTGAACCCGACCCGTAACTTTCCACAACAGAGCTGAAAATACTGAAGCAACAGAAATGGACAACCAAATTCTTTCCCTAGGAAAAAATTTGGTTTTCTGTTGCTTCGATGTTTTCAGCTTTCGCTGAATAGGGTTCGATATTAGAACAGTCGAAGTTTTGAAACTTCAATGTTCTAATATAGACCCAATTGTTTACCTTTATGAATTTGTTCTCTGTTTTCCTCTCTCTTAACAAATAATTCCATTACATATTCTTTAATTATTTCATATATTCCTTCTTCCTGTTTTAATTGCTTACCTTCCTTATTTTTTAATTCTCCTATTATTTTTCCTTTTATTATCATTTTACTCATATATGGTGCTACCTTTTCTTTCTTTCCTTGGAAACAATATTTTTGCTTATATAATACACTGTTAATTTTAATTTGATTCATTTTATATATTTCTCTTTCTTTTTCATAAAAGGAAATTTTCTGCTCTAATAAGTCTCAAATGTTTCTTGACTTAATATCTTATATCGTTCTTTTCCTTTTCTTCTTTTCTTCTTTATCAATTCTAAATATACTTTTTTAATTTTTTTCTTTAAAATGAAGCCACCAAACAGTCCAATTCTCATAAAACTCCCTTATAGTTGTATGATTTTTCCATAATTCCACATGTTCTTTTTTTTCGTCTAAATCTAATTCATTTTCATTAATTCTCATTATTCCATTATTCCTTTTCCTATTCTTATACATTCTTCATTTTCCTGTACTTTAACCGAAATTGCCACATGATCTGAACATCCAGCATACTTAATTCCTTTTTTAAAACTTTTAAACTACCAGATATTGAAAAAAAATCCATTTCTGTCCTTTTATAGGTCCAGTGGTTATTCTCCCATGCACTTAACTTTCCACTTCTCATAATTTCTTTAGCCATTTTAACATTACAATTGTTATTAGTTTTCTTTAAATTACAATTAAAGTCACCCACCACTATAATGGCCATATTTACACAAACATATTCAAGAATATTTTAACATCATTTATCTCTCTTTTTTGTTACATATGCATATAAAGCTATAATTCAAAACACATATTTTTTTCATATCACATCTATTACCATAGTTTGTTCTAGTTCCACTATGGTTACATCTAATATTTTAATGCTTTCTTGACATAATATACATATGGCCGAGCATGTTTCTTTCCACATGTTCTTTCTTCCTCTGTTAATAATCTGGTATCTTCTAAAACAATAATGTGAATATACTGCAGCACACCACTGTAATATACCTATTCTCCTTTTAAGATTTTTCATACTGTTCACATTTAAAGCTAATATTTTCAGCTTTTAAGAACAGTTAGTAAAATAAAATGTTTATCCCTTTCCATTCTTATTTTTCTCTAAGCATTATGTTTTTGAATTTTCTTTTCCTTTCTTTAACTCTTTTCCCTACTGAATTCTTTTTATTTCTTACTGTGCACCAGTCAGCTACATCATCACTTGTCTCCTGTTTCTTTTTCCTTGTTACGTTCTTTAACTTCATGTATAACCTGTTTATCAGTTACATCTTTTTGTACATTTTCTTGTATAACACATTCTACTATCTCTTTATCCTGTATAACTTCATGTATAACCTGTTTATCAGTTACATCTTTTTGTACATTTTCTTGTATAACACATTCTACTATCTCTTTATCCTGTATAACTTCATGTATAACCTCCTGTTTATCAGTTACATCTTTTTGTACATTTTCTTGTGTAACACATTCTACTATCTCTTTATCCTGTATAACTTCATGTATAACCTCCTGTTTATCAGTTACATCTTTTTGTACATTTTCTTGTATAACACATTCTACTATCTCTTTATCCTGTATAACTTCATGTATAACCTCCTGTTTATCAGTTACATCTTTTTGTACATTTTCTTGTATAACACATTCTACTATCTCTTTATCCTGTATAACTTCATGTATAACCTCGTGTTTATCAGTTACATCTTTTTGTACATTTTCTTGTATAACACATTCTACTATCTCTTTATCCTGTATAACTTCATGTATAACCTCCTGTTTATCAGTTACATCATTTTGTACATTTTCTTGTATAACACATTCTACTATCTCTTTATCCTGTATAACTTCATGTATAACCTCCTGTTTATCAGTTACATCTTTTTGTACATTTTCTTGTATAACACATTCTACTATCTCTTTATCCTGTATAACTTCATGTATAACCTGTTTATCAGTTACATCTTTTTGTACATTTTCTTGTATAACACATTCTACTATCTCTTTATCCTGTATAACTTCATGTATAACCTCCTGTTTATCAGTTACATCTTTTTGTACATTTTCTTGTATAACACATTCTACTATCTCTTTATCCTGTATAACTTCATGTATAACCTGTTTATCAGTTACATCTTTTTGTACATTTTCTTGTATAACACATTCTACTATCTCTTTATCCTGTATAACTTCATGTATAACCTCCTGTTTATCAGTTACATCTTTTGTACATTTTCTTGTATAACACATTCTACTATCTCTTTATCCTGTGTAACTTCATGTATAACCTCCTGTTTATCAGTTAAATTGTTTTGTACATTTTCTTGTATAACACATTCTACTATCTCTTTATCCTGTATAACTTCATGTATAACCTCCTGTTTATCAGTTACATCTTTTTGTACATTTTCTTGTATAACACATTCTACTATCTCTTTATCCTGTATAACTTCATGTATAACCTCCTGTTTATCAGTTACATCTTTTTGTACATTTTCTTGTATAACACATTCTACTATCTCTTTATCCTGTATAACTTCATGTATAACCTCCTGTTTATCAGTTACATCTTTTTGTACATTTTCTTGTAT